>NW_010190475.1:0-5788 GCF_000695765.1 Mesitornis unicolor | reverse complement strand
TCCCTACAGCAATATGATCGTCACTGAAGGGAGACCAGAGAGCCCAAGGTCACTGTACCTTTGTACATCACTCACACTGGTGAAGGTGGTCACTCCTGACCACTGACCAGGTGAGCACGGTTAGAGCCGGCAGTCAGGCCCGTACCAGAACGATCACAGAGCTAGCGCTGCAATGCCTAGGGCCTCAGGGTCCTGTAACTCTCATAAGAAGGCACCTGAGGAGAAAGCTGGCTCCAAGGAAAACACATTCTGTCTTCAGAGAGCTCCTGGAGTAACAGAAGTGTCCTATATGTCCTGTGTATTAAGTAAGCAAAATCCCTCTACAAGGGGTTTTTCCCCCTAATTTTTAAAGTATAGCAAATTTACATGCAGGAGCAGTCTTTTAAAAGGCTCTGATGAATATTAGGCAGAGACAGAAAAGAAATAGAAAAATGGTTTCTGTAATACTAGAAATTAAGCTGTGCAAACAGAATTCATTACGGAAATAAGGTACAATCCCAAGAAGCTACTGCCTATTTCAGTGCCTGAGAAAGTCTCTTGAGAAGGCATGCTAACAGCCTTCATGCTAACAGAGGGGAAAAAAACTCCTGCCAGTAGAGGAAAATAAGGGACCCCAAAGCTTATCAACAGAAATGCCATAGAAAAAACTCATGAGTTCAAGTTTGCCCAGTGCCCCGATGTGGCCTCTCGCTGCCAAGGGCCTGGCTCGGGGAGGACCTCAAATCCCCAGACGTCGTGTGGTGCGGGGATGCTCTGCTGCCATCCTGCCCCAGGAGGCAGGGCTGGTCGCTGTGCTGCACAGCATTTGTTTCGGTGCCTTTTGAGACCATGTAAACTCATCCCACACAGCATCCTGTGGCAATGGACTCCACAGTTTAAACTGCCTGCTTCGTTAAGTGCCTTTTCTTCACGGGCTCTTTTGGTTTCTTTTTAACCCAAAACCTAATGGCTTGGTCTGCTATTGCCCTAGTTCTTGTATTAGGAGAGAGAGAAAAAGCCATCACTCCCTGCTTATCATCTCCATGTGACTCCTGAGTTCATCTCTCCGTTCAACAGCCTTTTTTTCTCCAGGGTACCACTTCCCTCAAATAAAAACTGTTTCCATGCTTTTGCCATCCTTGTGGCCCCTCATGTGAGAGCTAGAAACACCATCATCTTTCTTGAGATGAGGGGCCAGATCTCTGCTACATTCAGGAGCAGCACCTTTGCTGAAATAATCACGAGTCTTCAGTGCTATCCTTCAGCCAAGAGGCACTTGTGTAAGCCAGAAATCTGCTATTGCTGCCCGTATCAAAACTCAGCTCATTTATCATGGTACAAGCCAGGGTTAATGCGATACCAGGCAACCAGTGACTGGAGAACCTCAGGACACAGCTTATTCTCTATGCCAAATTCCCCTGGCATGCTTAGGAGGGAACAGCCAACAATAACAGGACAATTGGGAACCATTCGGATCCCCCCTTTCCACCCCCTGCCTCTTGCTCGTCCCTTCTAACCGATTACAAATTAGTAGCTGCAGATTAGCAGAATCGACCATGGAATCCAACCTTTAAGGTTTCACAGCTGGTGCTCAAGATGTTCTCTGAAAACCACGTGTTTCCTGAACCCTCCTCTATAGGCCAGATGTAGACAGAATGAAGCAGCACGCAAACCGCCAGGAAATCCATTCTCACAGCGCTCCACGTCCATCTTTTGCCAGCTTTGGGACCATTTCAATTCACAAGACTGCTCTGCAGCATCAGCATTCAGAAGGAAGAAGTTTAGCATTGCATTGCTCTGAGCTAACGGCCGATGCAAATGCGTGACTTAGTGGCAGCACACCAGGCTCTATATTTACCGTACAGTAGCCCCATCTTGAATTACAGCACTGAAACAGCCTCTGAACAACACAAACTGATCCCTCCCCACCCCTTAGGAAGCAAGTATGGAACTCCATAAATAGCGCGCCTTCGGAGGCTGTTTTTGTACCTGGACAGCAGCCATTAGATACCCTGGGAAATAATACATGAAGAGACATTGCTGAAATCCCTGTGCGAGCGACAGAGGCAACGCCGCGTGGAGATGGCTCCTTCTTCCACTGCAACGCAGCGTCGCTGGTGGCCGCAAGCCAAAATCTTACTTTGCAACTGAATATCATCTGGTCTGCTACAATTTAAATAACTGCTTGGAGGCTGCAAAACCACATGCAGCTCCAGCATGTTCCTACTTTTCACTGCCTCAAAGGGAACAAAAAAATAATAATCTCTGTTCAGAATGACTGTATTTTGTTTGAATAAGCACAAGTTGATTTTCAAAGGAAAAACTTTGTTTCCTCCACCAGAAATACTTGTAAAATGAACCGAGGATGTAGCTACACCAGTTGTTGGGGTTTTTTTCCTGAGAACCAGGATTTCCAACCTACTGAAATTAAAAAAGAAAAACAGAAATCATTTTACACAACAGCGCCTATTTCACTCATCCTCACTTTAGGCAAAAAGTCACAGCCCTGAATGGTGGTGAACTGGGAGTTTTGCTGCCAAAAAAACCCCAAACCAAACCAAACCAACTTTTTCTGCAAAGCTTTGGAGAAGGGACCGACAAACTGGGACCAGCCTGACGCCAGGAAGCACAGTGGGCAGAGCTTCCCCAAAGATACCTCAAATTACTGAGTTATCTCAGCAGTCTCAGCAGAACACACCCCAGCCCTTTCTGAAGGCAATTCCCTCTTCCCAAATTAGAACAACTCCTCTTCTGGGCAGGGAACAGTTTATAGTCCACTCCTCAAAAATCCACTCCTCAAAAGTCCACTCCTCAATTCGTCTACCTTCAACTAGACAGTCTTGGCAAAAAATGAAAATACCTGAAACTTCTACTTCCACACTGGAAATGCTGTTTTTTGAGCCTCCATGAAAATTTTACAGCACCATGTAGAATGGTAACGTGATAGCTCTGCCCCTGTGAAAACACACCAGCACTTCTGAGTCCCTCCTATTTCAATATAAATAGCAAATCCTACAGACATCTGACTCCACTTGTAGAGCAATTGTACACAAAATTATTTATAGTCTATTCATCAATTTCGTATTATGAAATAATTTTAGTTTAAAATGTAACTTTAAAAGTAATTTTCCATTAGAAACTGAAAGTCTGTTACAATTTTTAAAATTAATGTTACTACTGAGAGAAGTCATTCTTGTTTCCATTTTAGATACTTGATGTGAATCAAAACTGGATGTCAAGATAATTACATTTCACTAATGGGAATTAGCTTAAAATTGCACTCACACTGAACAACCAGAGATGCATCTCTTAGTTCAAACATAAGGGGACAAAATTATAAAGAAGGACTTCTGACCATGTTTGAAAAATAATTTCAAAATATACCCTACAAATAAATCCAGCTGTCCAAACAGCTTTACCATCCCCTGACTCCACTGAGACTTCAAAATCCACAAATGTAACTCTGGACTCCATCTTCAGTGCTGAAGATGCCAGTGCAGCTCCACTGGCTGAAAAAACAACCAGCAATTCCTATGGGTGAGAACTTAAGCAAACGTGAGGCAGTCGGATGCTCTTACACCAGCCACATCCATCACCTTTACTTCCCTTCTGAAAGAGGTATTCAACAAGCTACTTGCAGGTTTATTTCAGCAAACTTATACACGATTCCAACCCTAGAGTCTTTTCTCCAACGCTTGAAAAACATTGTTTTCCGTGCTGCTCCCCAGTGAATCATAACCGAGGCTCCAGCACTTTGCAAGCATCATGTGCTCAGATGGATGTCAGACCCAAACCACACACATCCTGACTGTGAGCTCAAGTCTGCTGCAGTTTGCTTCTAACCCATGCCTGTTAACTGAAAGCAATGCTTCAGTCCTCCTCAGGAACCAGTTCAAAGGTACCTAAACGCACTGTTGTTCGTATTTTTGTTGTTGTACAACCTTTAAACGTGGCTGTTGTGCTCACTGGCACGGAGCGGCTGTAATTCACACTCAGCCTGCAGACACAGGCTAACTCTGCCAGCTGCTTAAGGAAAAGGGGAAGAGGCCCAGTGAAGGGGACAGTTTTGCTTGCGCTCACTTCCAGCCTACAGATCCTTCAGGAACAGATGCCAAAAGTATTACTGTACCTCCCAGTGAAGAAATCACAAACGTTTCACACTCCCTTTGGCAGAAACAGAGCTCTAACTTGAAATGGTTGTACTGCAGGCGTGTGTTTCACTTGCAGAAAGAACCAAGTATCCACTTCTAGTGCTTTTTGGTTCTCACATAAGATGTTTTCCTTACACAAACACAGTTAATAATATTGCTTAAGAGTAACTTTTCATTTGTGTAACCGAACTCAAATCAGATTTTAACATTTTCAGCATCTTCGTATTAGTTTTCTAACATCTTTTACTGTGTTTATTCACAAACTCTTAAGTCTGAAAGAGGACAGCTGCTTTTGTTAAAGACTACTTAGGGATTTATAAACCAGATATAAAATATCTTCTCCACATGATGGGGGTCACTTACTGCAAAAGTATCTACTTGCATACATCAGTTCTGTTCCTGTGAGGTGGGAAAACAAGAACTTCAGGTGACACTGCAAAATACAGTGATATCTATCCAGAGGGAAAAATAAAAAATGTTCCTGACTCAGAATTTTTCTAAGCGATTCAAATTCACTAAAGAAACCCAAACAAAACCTGAAAGTATCAGCAGCTTGCTCTTTGAGTATCAGCCAAGTATCTGAAGTATTCATAACACAAAAAAATACTCCAAACAACCCCATACGCTCTTCAAACCACACCTACTTTGAATGGCTGCCACCTTTCCATGGTTCTTTTTCATCTCATGTTGGTAGCTTTAACACTTCCCCGTAACTTTGAGTGTGACTTAATACTCCATCCCAAAAAGCTCACAAGTACGCAACTTGCAAGAGATTGCTGCTGTCGCAAGAATCACTTCTGCCACAGATCCTGGCCATCTGATATGGTTTCCTAAGAACAATAAAGGATGCCCTCCACTTTTGCCATTGCTGTTATTTAAACATTATTTCTACATAGTATTCCCTCCTGCAGGAAATCTTTTGGACAAGCCAGAGACAGCGTTCAGACCAATGCCCAGATAAAGCTAATGACTGATCCTCCCTTAACGCCCTCCTGGAGCAGCACCACAGCAGCTCTGTCTCCTGTTATGGTTCTGGAGGACTCCAGAACAGTAACTTGCCAGCTGGCTACCAAGTGGTTCTTTTAAACCAGGCCCTTAGCTGGCAAATTCGCCATTTCTCACCTCATTCACACATGGTTAACAAGGAAAGAAGCAGGTGGCCAAGCCTTCACTTTCTGCCTCAGGCTAGAAACAGCTCAGCAAAGGCACCCAGGGTTTTAAGCACTGCCTCAAAGCTTCTCCAGCCACCAGTAATTAAACTTAACTCTTCCAGAAAAGAGCTTTTGTTCTCTTGAATTTTTCAACTTGAGCATCAGGCTCAGCTTGGAGAGCTGAGCATCATGTTTACACCAGTTCATTCAGAGTCAGAAGTAGGCGGGCACGACCTGTACCTATATTTCCTGCTCTCTTCACTCCTCTCAGAATTGCCTGAGGACAGGGAAAGCAAATGTCACTCCAGTCCTCAAAAAGGGCAAGGAGGAGGACCCAGGTAACTACAGACCAGTCAGCCTCACCTCCATCCCTGGGAAGGTGATGGAACAGCTTATCCTCGGTGCTGTCTCCAGGCATATCAAGGACAAGAGGGTCATTAGGAGCAGTCAGCATGGTTTTACCACGGGGAAGTCATGTAGCCTTATATGAGGATGTAACCAGGTGGA
>NW_010190474.1:0-595 GCF_000695765.1 Mesitornis unicolor | reverse complement strand
TTCTGTTGAGCTCAGACCAGGACATTTGGGCATCCCCACCCCAAGACACATCCACCAATTCGAGTCCATGGGTCTTTGGCGTCAAGGTTATTTTTGAGATTTGCTTTGTGATTGTGGACAGGGTCCCAGGCATCGTGACATGGCTCATGTAGGTCAACTTATACATGCTGCACTGAAATAGTTCCTTTTTTAATTAAGCTTGTAATTGTGTTTAATTTGCAAAGTTTGAGGAGAGCTTCTTTATTACACTTTGTCACCTTCGTGTATGAGCAGAGGAAATTGTCTTCCCACGTTTTCAGTGGACACCCCATGGTCTTGGGTGCCGGTGATTTATGATTAAAGGTTCTTGAAGGGTCTGTAACCAGGACAAATTGCTGGCACAGAAAATGTGCCCGTTAATTGCATGTTTGGAAAGCGGAGCGGCGTGTGGAGCTGTCTCCTGGTGGCACCTTTGGTGAGGATGGGCTCATTTCAGCATCCAGAAACCCTCTAGGACAGCTGGACCTGGTTTCCTTCAGCCTTGGCTTGGTGTTTAGGTCTGATGGATCCAAACTAAGAAGTCAGCCAGGGGTTTGCAGCAGCCTTAAAACAACCA
>NW_010190473.1:15478-17786 GCF_000695765.1 Mesitornis unicolor | reverse complement strand
GGGAGAGCCGTCTCTCGGGTTGGAGCATCCCCTAGGGAGCTGCGCTCCTCCCTCCATCCGACCCATGTATATATCTCATATATATATTTACTTATATATAGTAACAAAGGATAAGATGAGAGGAAGTGGCCTCAAGTTGCGCCAGGGGAGATTTAGGTTGGATATTAGGAAAAAAATATTCACTGAAAGGGTTATCAGGCATTGGGACAGGCTGTCCTGGGCAGTAGTCCAGTCACCATCCCTGGATGTATTTAAAAGATGGGTAGATGCGGTGCTTAGAGGCATGGTTTGGTAGTGGATAGGTTATAGTTGGACTCAGTAATCTTAAAGGTCTTTTCCAGCCAAGTGATTCTATGACTTTGCACCTCTGCTGATGTGTGGTGAGGCAGGTGGCTTCTATTCCTCATATTTGTGTTTCCACAATAGTTCTTGCCATTTCCCAAGGCTGCCCGCTTCAAGGGCAATAGCCAGCTCCTCTTGAGGGGCTGTCAAACTTGCAGGCTGTGTTTCCCCTCTGTGGATGCTTTGGCCACTTTCCTCTGGGCTGGGAGATTGTGAGCCTTTTGGAGAAGGGGCAAGGTAATTTTCCTCTCATGGTCTTGTCTTGTGCAGCAATACATATGCAGATTTTACTGTACACACACACATTAGTATGTATGTAAACTATGCATGAATGTCACGTGGTAGGGTATTTATTCTCTATAAATAAGTTTGACATGTACATGCACACCTTGCTAGATGTACCTGTGGAAGTCAGGATCTAAGATTCTGTTTCTTATGCACACTGACTATCTCACAGCATAGCTGTAGGGCATACCAATGGTACTGAACTGCAGGTGACATTGAGCTTTTACATTCACAGTCCTGAGGGAAGCTTTCTTCCTATAGATCTATTTATTACAGACTTGCATGTGATACGGAAGAGCACTTACAGTCTTTGTAGTTATGAATAAGCTGTATTTGATAACAGCATACCTGTTTTTGTTTGATATGCATGTATGAAAAAAAAATGCAAGCCTACTGAACATTAGCGTCAGTCTCTAGGTTGTCCATGTTACCTGAAAGTAGCACCTGAAAGGAGGTTGTAGCAAGGTGGGTGTTAGTCTCTTGTCCCAAGTAACAAGTGATAGGACAAAAGGAAGTGGCCTCAAGTTGTGCCAGAGGAACTTTAGATTGGATATTAGGAAAAATTTCTTTACTGAAAGAGTGGTCAAGAATTGGAACAGGCTGCTCGGGGAAGTGGTGGAGTCACCATCCCTGGAGGTGTTAATAAAACATGTATTTGTGGTACTTCAGGACATGGTTTAGTGGGCTTGGTGGTGCTAGGTTGACAATTGGACTTGATGATCTGAGAGGTCTTTTCCAACCTTAATGATTCTGTGATGAGTCAGAATATATCTGTATAAAACTGGCAGCACCTTTTTCTTTTCCAGCCTCTGTTGTTGCCCTGTGGGTTCTGTCTTGAGCTGTAGTATGCAGGATATGTTGGGAGGAAGGACTGTTTGGAGACCTCCCAGTCAGGGGAAGATCACTGCAGACCACACAGACTTTCATATTTCATCTCGTAGTCCTTCACATTACAGTAGAAGTACAAAAAGTAATCATGGAAATATTGGAGGCATATACCACATTATTTACCTACTTAAATATCCCTTAGCTTCCTCTCCATTGCCTGCTTTTCTTTTTCTGTTCAGTTTAGATTACATGTGTAGTGTAGCGGAATCTTAAGTTGTTTGTGCAGCGCCAAGTACAAAACCAGTATGAAGTTTTAGGGAATAGATTTGTTTGGATTCCAGGCCTTACTTTCATGTGTGCCTACAAATTCTGTGTTTAAAAACAAAGCTCTAGCATCCCAGCTTTGCCAAAATACAGTTTGTCTAGTCCTAGCCATACTGTTTAATGTATTTTGTTACATACTTTCCCTTTACTCAAGGAATTTACATTGGATCAGTGTGGTTTAAGCCCGGTGGGCACCTCAGCCCCACTCAGCCACTTACTTCTCCCCAGTGAGATGGGGGAGAGATTCAGAAGGGTGAAAGTGAAAAAACTCACGGGTGGAGGTATAAAGACAGTTTAATAGGTGAAGCAAAAGCCACGCACACAAGCAAAGCAGAACAAGGGTTTCGTTCACTGCTTCCGATCGGCAGGCAGGTGTTCAGCCATCCCCAGGAAAGCAGGGCTCCATCACACATAATGGTTACTTGAGAAGACAAACACTGTAATCCTGAATGTTTCTTCCTCCTCCTTTCCCCGGCTTTTGTTGCTCAGCATGATGTCATATCGTATGGGATGCCCCTTTGGACATCCC
>NW_010190473.1:0-15447 GCF_000695765.1 Mesitornis unicolor | reverse complement strand
TTCCTGGCTCTGTGTCCTCCCAACCTCTTGCCCACCTCCAGCCCACTCACTGGTGGGACAGCAGAAGCAAAGGCGGCCTTGATGCGGTGCAAGCACTGTGCGGCTGTAAAGGTCTGGACAGTATGAGGTTAAAATGTCTCAAACAGTTATGGGAAAAGACACTAAACAGAAGCAGGATGTTGCCAATGGGGGAAGGTGGAGATAAGTTATCTAAACAAAAGACCTTGAGAAGCATCAAAGTGGGACAAGTGATAAGGATGGGCATGGAAGGGAAGAAGGGGCTCAGGGAGTTGGGACAGCCTTCTCCAGTGGCCTCAAGTTACGTTTTGCTTCACTAAATAGATGCATATTACAAGTGACAGCCATGCAAGTAAGAATTACCAAGTACATGCGTTGCATGCAGAGGTATTGTTGGGGTCCATGCGAGGAAACGGACTACAGCACACCAATACGATGCTCTGATAGCCAATTTATTACATACAAAGCACGACTTTTATACATTTCCAGCATTCTATGCATGCGTCTATCTGATTCCTAATTGGCTGCACACGCTACCCACCCCGGCTAAGCTAATATATGATTGGTTAAAATTTCTCTGTCTCCAGTCCATTTTGCTGTGTTTGGTGCCTTCTTTATCTTCTTTACTTCACTGCCAAGTTTCTGTTTTCAAGCGCTCAAGGTCACTTCCATATCACAGCTGCATGCCTCCCGTCACGTAGCCCTGGGCCTCTACAAGGTATGTTGGTGTTTTGGGCGTACCGTTCCTGCATCGTTGATTGACAAGGCAATACCTAGGCTAGCTGGCCAATCACACATGCACAAGAGAGACTATAAAAAGCAAACTCCTTACTCAACTTTTGTTCAACACACCAGCCATGGATCAGAAACTGCCTCTTGACAGCAGCGCTAGATCCCAGGGGTGGTGATATCTTTTGTTTCTCTCTATTCCCTTCTCTTTTTCTCTTCTTACTCTTTTTCTCATCATCTCTCCTTCTCACATACATAAAAGCCTTTATACAAACCAGTTGTTATAAGGCTGTTCTCATTGCCAAAGTGCCTTTTATTCGCCAGTTGTCTTTCGCTCACTTATTGACAGTTATCCAGTATTTTGTTGCCAGATTCTCCCTGTTTACCCCCTAAAGTTGCCAGTTTATAAAGTTACTGGTACAACTGTTCCTCTGAGTCCTTATGACTCTTCCGCCCCGCCTCCCGGTGCAGGGATCGGTTTGTTACCCGGTGTTTTGTGGGCTTGTGTTTTTGAGGTGGGATTTGGAGTGAATATTCCTAGAGAAAAGGACTATCAGTTTGCTACAGAGTGAGTTTGCACATGAACCTCCCCTGGGGGTCTGGCAAGTGGAAGAATCTCAGCTGTAGTACAAAGGTGGGCATCTATTTGTTATTTGTTTCTAATATGCTGGAAAGTGTTTGAAAAACTAATATACACAGCCTGCCTCTAGCATGGGGCAAGAGTTGAATTACTGAAGTGCTTTGGATTACATTGATTGCCAGCTGATTAACTTAAATCAGAATGGTAAATACTATCGTGTGTCTATAAGGAGGAAGAAGAACCAGTTGTATCTCCTGTGTACTAAGGCTTTGTATGACTGAGGTCCATATGTTTTAGTTATTGCGCTTTTAAATTATATTGAGATCAGTACATGTTGGCTTATTTGTTGGGAAGGCTTTAGATGGCCACCTGTAAACTGTGGTGGGTCTAAAACACCTTTCTTTAGAAGGCGAGGGAGGTAACTGCAGGAAGGATGATACTATGGATGTAGACAAACAAGTAAACTCTCTCTTTAGCATTGACCTCACAGCAGATGCCACTACTAGCAATGCCGATGTTGGTAGCGCAGACTCAAAGCAACAAGAAGATGACAGCAGCTTCTCACTCATCACCTGGAACGTTGATGGGCTGGATGCAGGAAATCTAAAAGAACGAGCAATAGGAATCTGTTCTTACCTGGCATTGTAAGTACAGCTTCATCTTTTTATTTCACGTGTACCCAGCTTTAAAGGGGAAAGCAAGCTTCTTGTTTTAGATATTTACAAATCTTCATGCCCAAATTATCTTAATGTTAGTTGCAACAGTGCAATCACTTTATAAATCCTAAATAGTTGAAGAAAAGTTGGAAGAGATATGAATGTATGCAGCACGTCAAAGGTTAAATATTTTGTGATGGTTACTTTAAAAAGCTTTTTTTATAATGAACAATGTTCTTCAAGTTGCAGCCATACATCAAGAGCATACTTCATGCTTCCATCTTGTACATGATAAGGGTAAAACTGCAAGAAACATTTTTTGTCTCATTCTAGTAGTATAAGTAACTTAGCACTAGAGCAAACTGATTGAAACAACAAAAAAGATTTTTTTTTTAGTGAAATGTGAAAAATGTCTCTCTTGCCATTACTGTTACTTGTGTATCAAAAAAAGAAAATGTGCAAGGTAAGGTAAAAGCAACAGTATTTGTGATTACCTTTCATGGTTCCACCAGTGGAAGCCTCCCACGAATACATATTTAGGAGCAGTTTAACAATTACATTAATGGATTTATTTTAGTACAATACCTTATCATTATGAAATAAATTATTTAAACAAGTGATAATTTAGGTTCCTCTTAAAACTGCAGAAACCCCTTACCTAAAGCAATTTTCACTTGATTATGTTAGTCTAGGGTGGAGTATTTTTCTTCTATAAATAAGGCCTTAGGTTTGTCCTTCATGTGCTTATTGCAGGGCTCTTAATCAGTGTAGCAAAAATAGGGACAGCTGTGAAGTCCTGTCTACATCAGCATTTTCTGGACTGCTGTCTCACATGAGCTGTTACTGACTGCACAGCTCTAAGAAATAAAAGAGCTTGGCATTGATGAAACTAGAGAAAATGAATGGCAGTGTTACCTGAAGGGATGTGTTATAAGGAATGAGGTGGTGGTTGGAATCTTCTGGAGAACTTAGGTGTTGCAGAACATGTTCCACAGCTGCTTTGCAGCTGCTGAAGTTGGATTCCTCATGTATATAGTATATGAAACCTGTGCAAATGTTTATAAGATCAAGGTGTAAGGAAGTCATGCTTTTATTACTATGTCAGTTCCATGTTCACAATAATAATTGTTTCCTTCCTTTTAACAATGGTCATGCATCTGTGTGCTACTAAATATGATGGAGAGAATTTTTTTTTATTAAAAGAAAAAAATAGATTCTTACAATATCTAGGAAGACAAGAACAAGGTGCACCTGAAATCCCTCACCCTGTTCCATTTGGCCTCAGAGTGTAACAGTGCTACCTCTCAAGAGTTAATTTAAAATCTTGTCTTGCCGATTTCAGATACAGTCCAGACGTTGTGTTTTTACAGGAGGTCATCCCACCACATCTCTGTATTCTACAGATGAAAGCAAGCAGTTACACTATTATTCCAGGTAAGAAATTACCCTCAGTTTATAAAGACAGAAACCAGACAAAGTAAGTTCTGTTTTATTCTGTCTCCCTGCCCAAATCTCTAACCATTTGTAGGAATGAAAATAGTAAAGTGAAGAAGGAAGCACTTAAATTACTTTCTGCATTTTGATATCAGGATATAGTTTGATGCATGTGAAAAGCTTGCTTGCCTGGTGGTTTCCTCTCTATTTTTTTCTGCATTTCGAAGGACTGATAGCAAGGGTAGCAAAAAAGTGCCATAGATAAGTAATTTTTTAAATACTTGCATTTAAAAAATGTGAAAAATACATACCACTATTAGGAAACTTGTAAGATGTACAAAGTCATTAGTTAACAATAAATGTGATTCTCCCAGGTCATGGTAAAAAGGTCTCTTTCAGAACCTTAACTTCCTTATGGCATGGCCTTGACTATTTTTTTCCCTGTTCCTCTTTAGGCAACATAGATGGTTATTTCACTGTCATAATGTTGAAGAAACCAAGAGTGAAGCTACTAAAACATGAAATAATACCCTTTCCAACAACCTCCATGATGAGGAACCTTTTGGTTGTGCATGTGAGTAAGTCAGTATGTACTAACAGCTTTGTTTCTGCCTTCAAAACAAGAAATCCCAGGAAAGGCTGAACTGGCTTTTCTCTGTGATAGTCTCACACAGCAGGAAAACTTCTCCAAACATACAAACCCAGCTACATTTGATACTAATGAACTTATGTCTTTTATGTAATTTACTGGCCATACTTCATTTTCAAGTCTCATAACCTCTGAAAACAAAACTCAAAGCTTGTAAGCCACTTCAATATAAAACTAATATTAACCAGAGCTCTGTTGTTTGGTAATTGACTTTGTCATTAGATTTTATCTTTGAACATATTTGATCATGGTGTGGACAATAACACTGGCTCTTTGTTTCATGCGCAGGTGAGCATATCTGGTAATGAACTTTGCCTTATGACCTCTCATCTGGAGAGCACTAAAGATCACTCCAAGGAACGTGTGAAGCAGCTGCAGACAGTGTTAAACAAAATGCAGAAGGAGTCTGAGTCTACCACTGTTATATTTGGAGGGGACACAAACCTCAGAGACAGTGAGGTAAATAGAAATAAGCAACCCTGATATTTTGAGAAGCTATTCTGACAATATCTTCTTGGGCTTTTCTGTTGTCTTAATGAGAAATGACCTGCTTAGGCAGAACAGAGATAGGCAACATTTACTCTTAAAAAGAGGAGGTGTGACCAAGTAGAAGCTGTGGCATTGCTGTGCTGAGGCACTGTTGTAGCTGAGGTGATGTATATGAAAAGTTCCTTCCCCCAGTAACAAGATGCTTTATTTGCCATATTTATATTTGAGAAGTTGCAAGGATAGCTGATGAAATTTGTACTTTAATAGCTTGTTCTTATTTCGAGAACCTGATCTTTACTTGCTCAACTCTCCCATTCTTAGAGAGTTAGTACTTGTTAAATCAATGAAAGAAGAGAGTGCTCTGGAGAAACAGATCTTGGAAGTTTAAAATTAATCCCCCATGATGGAGACATTCAAAATTAGGAGTAGTTTTTGGCTGCTGATATTAAAAGTGAAATTTGTGCATTATTACTTAAAGGTCAGTATTTCATCTTTCACTGCAGTGAAAATTCCATTGCAGTGAATTAGGATAACATTGTTTCAGAGAATATGGTGTTGACCCTATACCTCAAAATTTCAGAGCCAAACGTTTATTTATTTACGTTTTTATGTATTTATTTATATTTATTTATATTTTACTTATTAACATGTTTTGGATTTAGAAAGTACTGCAGGAATTGGTCATGCTTTAGTGTCTTCTGAGAAATACCACAAATGAGAAACACCTCCAGTATCTTTGTTTTTAACAACTTATGTTTTGCAAAAAAATAAGCAATATTGTGACAACTCAGTTCTGTTTTTGAAGGTAAAATTTATGAATTCAGTATCTTGTGGATTTTTCCCCCTGCTTCTACCTTCAGGTTACTAAACTAGGTAACTTACCTAACAACATCACGGATATCTGGGAGTTTCTGGGTAAACCTAAACACTGCCGCTATACTTGGGACACTCACTCCAACACCAACCTGCGTGCACTGTACAAGTGCAGGATGAGGTTTGACCGCGTTTACTTTCGGCCTGCAGCAGATGGGGGACATATTATTCCACGAAGTATGGACTTAATCGGATTGGAAAAATTGGACTGTGGCAGATTCCCTAGTGATCACTGGGGTGTTCTGTGTAATTTTGATGTTATATTATAAAAAAGGAAAAAAAAGCTTGATTTGTTCTTGTTTTTAAAAATGTTTACCCTCTCAGTTTAAGTAGGGCATATTAAAATTGTCAGGCCTAATGCATTCTCTGCTCTTGACTTCTGCTGGAATGGCTTCAAAGAGTTCCCTTTTCCTCATCATATGCATCTGTTCTTGAATTGCGTTTTAAATATTTATTTTTAACAATATATGCAAATAAAATACAAATTCTAGTTTTAAAATGGGAGGGAAAACCTGTAAATACTATTCATAAATGTACTTGGTGGTTTAAGAAACAATTTTTATTTTGGCGTGTATTATAATCTTGTAATAAATGCTGCTTTTTATTTTAAGAATACTTTTGTTGTGCCTGCTTTGTTTCTTTTGTAACCATTTCCATCATCCTTTACAACCCTGTGTTTTGTAGGATCTTTTGCATTAGCTTCTGGAGTTTGTGTGGTATGTATGTACCCCTTCAGGCAAGACAGTAAAGAAGCTGAGGAGAGAAGACTAGATTCTCACAGCATAAAGGTAGATTAAGCAAGAATTAAACTTACACTGAGCAGATTTAAGAATGATATGCCTTCTATTTGACAAGAAGAGGATGTAGGCAGATGCATGGAAGTTGTTCACTTGTGTATACCTTACTTTCTGTTTATGAACCTGGATGTGAGTTGCAGATTATAACATGTTGTTTCTAGTGAGCTTCTGGAAACTATGCTCTTATAAACTGCTGTGCAAAGCCTGAACAGCTCGAGGTCTCACTGACTTTGCAAAAGATCAAACAGGTTTTCTAACTCAAAAAACTGTGTTTAAAAAAAAAAATCTAATTACAAAATCATTCTCATAGAAGCTGTCTTTTTATCAATGTGCAAAGTAGTGAGCTGATTAAAATGGTAAGTCTCCTAGCTTTCTGAAGTGAAGTTCAGTGCACAGGCATGGAGAGGAAGCACAGATAACCCACATCAATGATGCAAAGTGAATACAGAGACTTATAGCCTGAATTCCCTTACTTCTTTTTGTGGTTGTTTGTCTTTGGTCTTAAGCCCAAAGCTTACAAACAGCTTGTGTTTTGCAGGACTTCTGTGGTGGGTTAGCCCTGGCTGGTAGCCAAGCTCCTACCCAGCCACTCACTTAGTCCTCCCTTTCCAAACAAGTTGGGAGGAAGAAATGGGAAAAACCTAAACAAGAAAGCTCATGGGTGGAGATAGTGCAGTGACACCCCTTACCTGCTGTGCAAGTAAAACTCCACTAGCACTATTATTGCTTACCCTAACATGTCTGCCTGCATGCTCCAACCAGCCAAGCACCAGGGAAGGAGTGTGGACATTGCCCTTCCCACCTCTGTCCTGCACGCTGCAAACACTGTTAGTGGGGCTCTCTGCGATACAGGGCAGCAGAAGACAAATTTGTGGAGCTCTACTTTGAACTAGAATAGACTAGACTGTTTCAGTTGGAAGGCACCAACAATGATCATTTTGTCTCACTGCCTGCCTGACCAATTCAGGGCTGACCAGAACTTAAAGCATGTTGTTAAGGACATTGTCCAAATTCTTCTTTTTAAGGCACTGACAGGTTTGGGGCATTGATCACCTCTCTAGGAAGCCTGTTCCAGCATTTGACCACCCTCTCAGTAAAGAAATGCTTCCTAATGTCCATACAATGAAACCTACCCTCCTTGACCAGCTCCTCATTGTCCCAGGAACAGGGAGGCCTGACGGAGGTGTGGTTTTCCGTTGATTCAACAGGAGGCCCAGATTACCTTGCTAAACAAGCAAATAAACCTCAGGATGTTGATTCACCTCCACAGAAATCAGCTGCAGACATTGCCAGTTCTGCTTTCGCTTCTTTAAACATCAAATCCCAAATTCCTTTTACTAAAGATGAAAGAGGCTGGCCTGTTTTGGGAAGGATGTTCAAATCTTCGTGTCCTGATTATTCTCAACATATCCCATTATTTTATAGTAACTCAGCTTCAAAAACAAGGAAGAAGTCACTGACACTTTTTTAAACTCATGTTGGGCCTGTGATCTCTTTCTATTCCCAAATAATTAGTTCTAAAAAACCTGAAATATATCTACAGTTGCCAGGATTTTCCTTCCAGTTTTAAAACAGGGTTGGTGCAGTCACGCTGTCTGACTAACTGGGTACTCTCTTCTTCCTCACTGAGAGCCCTCAGAGAAATATTTCAGGGTTTGCTTTCATCACTTACGCCTCCATGGGGAGGATTTGTGAGGAAGGCGAAGGCAGGGGATAATGATTTAACTTCCCTAAAGATGTTGGAGGAGAGGAAAGCACAATAAACTCCCACTTCCTCAGGAGAAACATCAGTTTATGCAGTCTCTTGTATTATGGCTGGTTTTGTTTATGTGGCTACATCTTCTGGCCTATTTTAGAAGAAATGAAAAAGGCTGACTGCTGCTGATCTAGGATAAGTTTTTAATTCAGGGAAGAAAGAAGAGAGAAAAAAGAATTCAGAGCAGTGTTTGACTCAGTGCCTAAACTCCTGACGCATTTGTAGCATTTGCTAATTGATCCGTCCTCTGATCCACAGTTTCTCTTAACCTTTGAAATAGAGAGTGGCAACATAGTAATTTTATTAGGAACAAGCAAAGACATAACAATTCGTAAGGGCCAATTAATTTTTCCAATTATGAAATATAGGCAAGAAGAGGGCTATATTCAGTGCAATTAGTGGTTAGTCATTCTTTCAGTAAGAGGAAATTATGCATACAGCCTTTAAAACTCTTCTTCTTGAACTACAGAAAAAGTGATCATACTTAAATAAATTTAAGACATAAATGCTAAATGTTTTACTGACTATGGGATGCGAAGCAATACATCTTTAATTAAAAATACTTTAAACCACTTAATAAGCATCCAAATTGCTGACAATCAAGAGGAGTCAGAGCCCTTCAATTAATTTGCCTCTCAGTTTAATCAGTGATGTAAAAGGTAAAATATCTGCTGAATACAGCAGCTAAAACTTAAAGGGATAAAACCAACAAAGTTAAATTAAGCAAAAGTTTTCTTGGGCTACAACCTGTAACTTGATTTGTTTTCCTGATTCAGTAACATAATATTATGGCCTCTATGCATCCCAGAGGACTTACACAAACATGTTAATGTAAGAACGTGCAATAATTCTCTCCTAATAATAATCAACAGCAGCAATGTACCTTGTGAAAATCATGTACTATTGGAGACATTATTTTGTTAATACTTTGATTTGGGTATCAAGAGAAGCAGTTTCTTCTGAGGATCCAGCCAATATTTCTACATCATAAGAGCTTGAACTTACTAAAAGAGAAGATATATCCATACAACAAAATAAAGAAATAAAAAACATCTAGGTTGGTAAATAATAAATGGATAAAAAAATATTAGGAGGTAAAAACGCAGTAGTAGAAAAATGTTATGATTGCAAGTATGTACCTAAAGAATATGCATACTCTTGACTGTAGGTACTAATCTGAAACCATAACTAATATTAAAATTTGTTTTACAAGGAGGGAGTACGTAGGAGATTAAAGCTATAAACATCACATATCAGATACAGGTTTGGAAGTCAATTTGATACAAGAACAGACAAGACATATCTAAAATTACTAGATCAAAATACAATCATAACCCGTATTATGAAAACACCTGCAAAGCCTATTGTTGCAGTTGCTGTACAAAATAAAAGACGAGAATAATCACAGAAAAACAGATGGGCTGTGTTTTGATGAGCAGATGGCATGATTTTCAGTTGTATCAGCTCAGCATGGCTGAAAAACTCCACAAAGGTTGTGCTATCACTTCTGCATATCTTGGTGTGTTTCTGTCCTGTGGCAGGCAATCTTGCAGTATGAAATCCTGCTGGAGACACAGTGCACAGGATCATAGAATGGGTTGGGTTGGAAGAGACCTTTAAAGGTCATCTTCTCCAGTTCCCCCTGCAATGAGCAGGGACACCTTCAACTAGATTGGGTTTCTCAGAGCCCCATCAAGCCTGACCTTGAATGTTTCCAGGGATGGGGCATCTACCACCTCTCTGGGCAACCTGTTCCAGTGTTTCACCATCATCATCATATAAAAAAATTCTGCCTTATATCTAGTCTAAGTCTACCCTCTAGTTTAAAACTATTACCCCTTGTTCTATTGCAACAGGCCTTGTTAAAAAGTCTATCCTCATCTTTCTTGTAAGTACTGAAAGGCCGCAATCAAGTCTCCCCGGAGCCTTCTCTTCTCCAGACTGAACAACCCCCAAGTTCCTCATAGCAGAGGTGCTCCATTCCTCTGATCATTTTTGTGGCCCTCCTCTGGACCTGCTGCAACAGGTCTCTGTCTTTCCTGTGCTGAGAACTCTAGAGCTGGATGCAGTACTCCAGGTGAGGTCTCACCAGAGTGGAGTAGAGTGAGAAAATCACCTCCCTCGACCTGCATGTGGGTGCTGTCCTGAAAAATCCAGTGCAGGTAAATCCCACACAGGGGTTACAGGGGTTAGCTTCATGAGGATAAATTTCCCAGGTTTTGTGCTAACTAAGAGTATAATAAAGACTCAGTAGTTAAATGCATAAATGGCATATTTTTATTTCTTGGAAATAAGGCTTTTTGTGTAACATCAGCTCAGAGAAAACAAACTCAGCAATGGAGAAGCCATCAGTGTATTGCTGCCGTTTTGGTGATGGTTGGGAAAGCAGGAGGCACAGTAAGCAGAAATGCTACCAAATTACAACAATTGAAATGAAAGTAATACTGTATCTCCAATAACCCATGGTAAAATCACTAGTGTTATCTTTATTTATGTATTCATGCACATCTGGCAAGACACTGACCTACTAACATAAGGAGATAATAGTAGGCCTACAGTTTTGACCAAGGAAAAAGACAAGAGTATTTGTCTGCCTGATGAAGGATAACATACTTCAATGAAAGAACAGAAAGGAAGGATTACTCCATTGGATTTCCTGATACTGCTACTGGTGGGGAAGAGAAGCTAAAAAAACTTACTCAGAAATCATTTGTTGAGGCAAAAGCTTTATCTGGACTTGATAGTAGCTACTACATGTGAGTAAAACTGACAGTGCTGGACAAATATGACCAAGAAAGGGGACTCACCTCATTGTGTCTTTCAAAAACCATCCCTCTTATTGAAGAATGAGAAAAAAATATGTCTTGGATGTCTTGAAGGTAAATAGTACCCTCTTTTTCAGTGTTGGCAGATATTTCCTTGAACTGAAAGAGATCAAGTTGTTTTTTTTTTACCCAAGATGGGAAGTGGGGAAAAAGGGTATTTTTAGAAAAGCACAAAACAATGTGACAAAGGTTTGGTAACCCAACTAGTGCATCTCCCAGACCTCTGTCCTTTGGGACAGATGTCATGTGAAAAACTTGAAATCAGCTGGCCTAAGTGTGAGCAAGGTCTGTGAGAGGGGGAGAGAGATCAGGGTGCTGGGTGCCAGGGGGGCGGCATCAGCTCCCTGCAATGGGAGGAACCTCTCTGCACACTGGGTAATGTCATGTCTCAAGTCAGGACTTCCCTGCCACCAAGTGGGTGGCAGAAGGGCCATTTGGTGGTGATGGGGGGGGGGTGCTTGTCAGAAGTATCCAAACCACCTCTGGGTGGCTGGCAGTGAGTTAGCTGTACCAGCTGATTTCAGCTTTACAGAGCTTTTGTCTGACCAACTGAATGGACCTCCTGTGGAAAGGAGCTGGAGGTAACCAGACCAACATTTACCCGGTAGACTACATTTTGAAGCTTTAGTGGTCTTTAGGTAGCATTACTCAGCCTATTATTTCATCAGTGTTAAGCCTATTAGCTCACCAGTGTTATGAAAGAGCAGAATTGGCTCAGCAAGAAAATACCATCCTTGTCCATCTGTGGTAATCCTGCTTCCTTGGTCTGTTCCTCCGTTTTATAGCATTTCTGGAGTGGGCAATAGGTGCTGCTGCTGGGTTCCTCGAGTGGGAGCTGACACCTTTGTGTTTGCATGGGACTCACTGAATCCTCTTTGTGCAATGCAGCTGGAATTCAAGGGTGCTGGGCCAGCGATAGCCATGCAGAGAAAGCAAACAAGGACAGATGCTGCTCCCACCCTTTCTGCTCTGCTTTCTCTGAGGTGGTGGGAGGTTCCTCCAAACACAAGCAGAGCCTTTATCTCCCCAAGCCTTTGCTGCACTAAGGACTCTTTTGCATACTTGCCTATGGGGTTCAAAAAGCATACTGACTATACAAGAGAATATTCTTTCCTGCAGAAGAAATGAAAAAAAACTATATCTGGTGCTTTTACAGTCAGTAAAATTAGGAACTCACAAATATGCAAAGCATTGGTGGACTATCCTCTTCCCACACTGGGTCTGTAAATCAACCCTTGGTGCCGACAGGAAAGCTGCTTCACAAAGAAAAGATAGCCAGGCTTCCTCTCTCTGCACACACTTCCTTTTCAAAGCCAAGCAGGCTTGGCCAACATCAGGTAAATATTGTTGTATAGCTTAGGTAAATGCAAACATCTTTGAACTATTTTTTCTACTAACTTTAATTAAATACCCACTGTTTATTGCATATATTACAATATTTTCATACCCTCCGCCTATGCTGCCACAGCAATTACCTGCCTCTGCTCCTAGGTCTGTGCTGACATCCTCCATCATGCAGCCTCCAGACAAAGCTGTTTTGACAAGCAAAACAGAGCATGGTGGCAAAAATCCCTCCCTTCACAGCAGTCAGCAGGATGCAGCATCCTTGAGTTCTGTGCCCCTTGTGCCAGGACCTGCAGAGAGACTTTAAACCATGAGACTAGCCAAACACAACCTTGGGAGTCTGTGCCCTGGGAGCATCCTCATGATGAATGCACTAAGGTGTGGGTTCTGGTTTTGGATGTGGTGTGGAATTTGTCCTTTGACTGAATTATCTAGCTTTTGGCTTTATCTTCAGAGACTAGAGTGACTGTTTTGACTGTCACCCTCTAGGACATCAATAATATGAATACATTAAGAGATTGGTAGTACAGAGCAAACACTGCCAAGGTGCCCATAATGGAAAGCTGCAGTGCTGTGCATCCTTGAAGTGCAACATCTGGTTGCACTTACTGTCTTTTTGAAACTAGTGGTTAGCAGCTCACCTGTTAACAGGATAAGATTTTTCAGGTCTTAGCAGTAGCTGGAATCTGGCTGTGGTGGTGATAAAATTGTTAGGCCTGGCTTCACTCTTGATCGTCTTGGATTCTCTAATTCTGCTATAGTTTTTTTGAATGGGTGATATTAGTTAATGCAGTGACATAATGACATTTTTAATTTACTCCCACTTCTGTCCCAATCACTCCCAACAGTTCACTTTGCCTCTTTGACTAATAATGAGAATTAAACCTACTTTTTTTTAAAGACCTAGCCATGCTGAGTCCCATATTGCCTTCCCTGGTGCTAAATTAGTCCATCACTTCATAGATACTTATGGTTATGCTTCCACTGGGGCGCTATTCTGCAACATCTCCTTGTTTTGGTCTATCAGATAAAAGTTTATCTGATAGGCTGCAAAAGAGGAACAAGTCAGGGAAGAAACTCCTTACTGGAGCAAATTTTCCATTGCACCTCAGCAGTTTTTGCTTCTTTGCTGATCCCTGAGTGATAAAACCAAGTAAGAAATAAACTTTTTGTTCCACGCATCTCCCCATCTACCTACTGCACTTCAGAGTTTCCACAACTAGAGTATAAGTGATCTTGTGCTTTTGCTTTTGAGAAGAATCCTGCCTTATTGATGCCTTTCTTTTGGGGATGCCTATAAGCACAGGGAAAGGGTCAGGTCTGGGTCTTCTTTTAAGGAAGGGTAACTGGGAAAGTAACAGGGATCATTCATGCTATATGTGCCATGTGTTTTTCACAGACCACTTGCTCTGCTGATTTGCAGTCTGGGATAGATAGTTAAAACTTGCCCATCTACCTAAAAGTTCTCCCACATTTAGGTGGTTCAGCTGGGCAGAAGACATGCTCCGTATTGTGGTTTTATCTGCCATCTGGAGAACATTCTGGGGAGAAGATGGGCACTGAGTGAAGTGCAACATTTTGATTTCATTGCAAGGAAGGGTCATTTATCAGAACTTTAATGTCAGGCTGGCAAAGAAAATAACTTTCTGTGATAGGCTTCTGCTAATAAACTTGGCTTGCTTTCTTCCCTCCCAAGCACAAGGTGGGGAAAAAGGGACCCTTTTTGTTATAGTTATTTGCAATCTGATTTTCCAGGTCCAAGGATAGTCTGAATGACCTAATTCTCACTATACTACAGGACCAAGGTGAAGTAAAAATCACTGTAGAGGATTCAACTTTGCAGGTAGTATCCTTTGGTTGAGACTTTTCAGAGAAGTAAAGTAAAGTAGGTTGAAAACAAAATCTACTTTCTAAAATGTGGATTTCACTATGTATTTTTGGTCTGATAGAGCTTGGAAGATTTTTTTTCTGTCTGCTTGAGACCTAGTGATCTGCATGTACTGCACTGTCTCAAAGCTTAGTTCTTTGCAGCTCTGAGAATAAAATACTGCATTTTCTCCCACTGACTGGCTGAAGTAAAATAATCTATGATGCATGAACAAGTCTAAATGAAATAATAATATCCTTAGCAGTGAAAACTGGATTGGTAATACAATAATTGAGCAGATTTATTGCCATCTCCTTGGACTAGCCTGCTAAAACAGCCTGCTATTTTATGTAATCTCATCAGAGGAATTACTGGCTGATAATCCATCTTTAAACATCATTTAGAATGATGGATGAAAATGTCAGCTTTTCCAACATAATCAATCCGTATCTCATTAACACATAGTATTTATTATCCTTATAACGGGATCTGTAAGGGTTTTCAGGTGTAAATGGAGACACCAGCTATTGCTGAAATGAGATATGCTGTAGTTTATGAGTTAATAACTGCATAGAAAAAAATACTCGCTCACAGTATTAATTGCCATTTACCATTTTACAAATGAACCAAGTGCCTTGCCTTTCTCTCTTGCTGTGTATGGGCAGCTCTTAATTTGATGCATTTTGTTACTAGTAATTAAGTGAGAGAACTATTGAGAAACATGCAAGAAAGACCATTCTGCAAATTATTTCTAAGACACAGTGTGGGGAAAAGCCTTTGAATGTAAAGTAAGAAGACACACTTTACTGCTCTGTTGCTGTTTGCTGAGGACTGTGGGCACTTTTCCCCCCTTCAGACAAATCAATACCTTTCTTCAACTACAGCATAGTGGCATTTTAAGGATACTTTCTATTGTATGCTGCTTCAAAGGTGAATGAAAAGGAAACCTTGATTCATGGACTTAATGCAGCTGATGGTGCAGCAGTAGCCACGATCACAGTGTCAACCATTGCCTCAGTTAAACTACATTTGAGAACCATTTTATGCTTCAGCTCATAAAGTTCAATAAAGAAAAATGAGCACTAAATGACTGTCTAGAGTACAAAAGATCAACTCGTATTTCAGATGAAAATGAAGACAAAATGCAGCTTTGATTTGCCTGTGGAATTCCCATTTACTGCACCACTGGCAGAAGGGACCAGGATCAATAGTTGGCTGGCTGCAGAAAACAGTTTCCGTTCATTCAGCAGCCAAGGCAGAAGAAAAACTGTCATGGTGTGATCTTTATCGGGTTATCTTCACTACACCAGAGCAGTGATGAAGGTATATGCTGGTCGGCTAGAGGCACTTCAAATTTCAGGTCCTATTTGTGTTTGTAAGAGAGATTTGTTAACATCTCTTATTCTTTTTATAGGTAATCCATAACCAGG
>NW_010190472.1:11220-16301 GCF_000695765.1 Mesitornis unicolor | reverse complement strand
GTTCTCCATCCTCAAGTGGGGCATGGCAGTGATCGATACATATCCTATTTGCTCCCCAAATCTGTTGGGTGCCCCCCCCAGCTCCCCTCAGGTTCTGAGCAACACCAGAGAGCGCAGGGTGAGTGGACCTGCCCGGCGGGAGGGTGCTACGGCGCTGCCCATGCAATCAGCACAAAACAAACCTCCAGCGAGGCGAAGGCTCATTACAAGTAATCAGCAGCTCTTTCAAGCTCCAGGAAGCGTTGCCGCTGAATGGAGCCGCTCTGAATGCGCGCAGATGAGGGGAGCAGCTGCGTGGAGTCGGCGAGCGCACCAGGGCTGTGCGTCCCCAGGGCCGGCGTTTGAACCCCGCAGAGGAACTGCGCCCCTTCCCTGCCTCTCCCACCGGCTGTGCCTGGACTTCCACTTCCTCTCTGTAAGCTGGAGGTGGACTTCAGAGTGCTGATGACTCCCAATAGAAAGAACTGCAGGACAGGCAGCTGTTAAAGTGGTGTTTCACGCTCCAAGCACTACTTTCCTGTTTCCCGTCATGGTCATGCTCTGCCCATCACTCCCACCTCATTTTATCAACCCAAACTGGACCTAATCACCTTACTGCAGATCTTGTTTGGGCTTTTATGGCTGACAAAAATCCCTCAACAACTCATTCACTGGGCATGCAAGTGGAATTAAGCACCAGTGACTTAGGACATGGATGTTGGAAGCAAGTCCCAACAAAAAGCCAGCCTCAGTGGCCAAGCCTCTGCCAGGAGTTTCATGGGTGGCTCTTACTTCACATGAGAAATTTTCTGCTTGTTTCTGGGCAGATGAGACGAGGTGTTCAGAAGGCCAATGAGGCATTGAGAAACTGCACTGGCCTTGACTCCCGGGCTGGTTTTCTAACTTATCTTTCCTTGGCTCATCATTCCCAAAGCATCCATCTACCCTCAAAGCCCAGGCAAGTCTGCAGGGGAACAGTGCCCTTGGCTCACTTTAGGGAAGGTATTATTTTCCCATATAGAGCTGAGTCTGCATCCTACATCTGTACTCAAAAATAAAAGAGGCCAGGGCTGGCTTTCTGCACCACACAGCTCACACTCACATTTTCCTGCTACCCCAAATAGGGCTGCAGTTCCTGTCGATGTGTTGGGAATGACTCTGGGTACCATCTGCAAGAGAATTAATTGCTCTGGGACAGCTCACATGCCATAGACCATGCTGTGATTGATCACAGAAACCCATGCCCTGGCCTTGGTCTTGTTTAGGTTAGTGGTCCAGACATAGCTGATGTGCTTTTAAGACAGAGACAAAAGCCCTGAAAAGCCAATATAAAAAGACTCTCCTGCATATTATAATTTGAACTTAAGCCCTTGCATTAGGCCAGTGTAGTGTGCTATGGCATTTTATGGTTGTCTCTAAACCCAGCCTCTAAAGCAGAGTCTCAGGTGGGACCTACCCTCATGTCACCACCACACAGTGAATCCAACCAAAACAGCAGCGAAGTCCTCCAGACATGGAGTAACCACGAGTAAAAGCTACTCATAGCCATGAATGGAAACATCTTCATCTTCTCCATCTCCTGCCTCGTTTGGTGTGCAAATCTATCAGCTTTAATTACACTGCTTGAACAAGGCCATTACATCACCACGGAGGTCCCAAAGGAGGGAGACCAGAGCAGCACATCAGCCCCATGGGTAGTGGCACCCTGTGTGATACTGCATGTGTGGGATTTTCAGAGGAGCCGGACCACAAGAGGAGCGATGTTATCCCTCTTGCTTTTGCTCTCTCTCTGAGCAAATACCCATTAATTACCTAAATATCAAGGCATTGTCCTACCCACATGTGGGTGACAGTCACCACAGGCAGCCCAGGTAAAATCTCAGCCTCCAGAGAGAGGTGCCAGTTCCTCTCTCCCAGAGAGAGAAAAAGCAGAGGGCTCTCCTGCTCAGAAACTTTTTAATTTACTTTTGAGATGCAAGATGGACAATTAAAGAATTTTCCACCCTGTTTGCAAAGGAGATGAACATGATGAGGGAGATCTCATCACCACCTACATCTACCTCAAGGGAGGTTGTAGAGAGGTGGGTGCTGGTCTCTTCTCCCAGGTGATGGGGGATAGAACAAGGGGAAATGGCACCAAGCTGTGCCAGGGGAGGTTCAGGTTAGAGATAAGGAGGAAGTTCTTTACTGAGAGGGTCGTCAGAAGCTGGAACAGGCTGCCCAGGGAGGTGGTGGAGTCACCATCCCTGGATGTATTTAAAGAGCGGGTAGATGAGGTACTTAAGGATATGGTTTAGTGGGTAGACAGGAACGGTTGGACGTGATGATCTCGGAGGTCTTTTCCAACCGAGCGATTCTGTGATTCTGTGATTTATGTCCCCACCCTCTGGGCAAATCTCAATGCAGGTGACTCCAGTTGCAGTTCAAAATCCTCCCTCGGGCTTCCCTTGCACCCAGAGCCACTTCCCTAACCCCAACTTTTTCTCATTTACCCCAGCACAGATGAGAGTAACAACGTAACAGACCCAGAGGCTCAGCATCTGTCTGCAAATGCATGCAAGAAATTTCCCTTGCACACAGCAGCTAAACTGAATCACTCTAGGCTGAGATATAACTGGAACTCATCAAATATTCAGCAAATTAAGATTACCCTTTTTTTTTCTCATTTGGGGCTTTCTTGATCTCTGACCTCTTTCATCAAGGTGGGCAAGAAGGTGCCTAAGATTAGTGCAAAACAGGCTCCTTTGCGGGGAGGAGTGCTGGGAAGGGGGGTTATTCCAGTGCCAAAGCTGCCCCATGAGCTGTCACACTTGTCCCTGCTTCTGCCTGAGCTGCTCACTGCTGATCACAGCCCAAGATGCCCACCGAGAAGCTGCTGGTGTCACTCAATGGGTCACCAGAGCCTTTACCTCATCACTGCTATGACTCATCCTGACTCCGTTTTTACAGAGCAAAGGCAAGGGCTGCCAGGATGGAAGCAGGGGAGCATGCATTGCAGGAATGGAACCGAGCAGCTCCTCCAACATTAACAGCAGGTGATAGATTTTCGGTTGCTGTCTTGCTTTCCCTTTTCCCACCACCTCTTTGCCCCGTTGCCCTTTGCTTTGTGTTTCATTGTGCGTGTTTCTTTAAAAAAAGCAAAATAAAAATGCACTTTTAACACCATCCGCACGTGCAAAAATAGCAAAGGGAGCCTTGAACAGAAGCTGCGTTATGTTTGGAGCGGGTTCCTCCTGCCAGGCGTGTTGTGACGCTCCTTGCCAAGTCTCGGTGTGTTTCAGAGAGCATCCATCCTTCCTGCAGGCATTCAGGATGGCTGGGGCCAGAAACCCAGCAGCTCCGCTCACGGCGGTGCATGGTCCTGTGCAAACCATGGCATGAATCACAAGCCCAGTTTGCTTTTGCAGGTTCATGCTTCTGAGGCTTTTTTTTCCCCTTCTTGGCTTATCCAAGAGAAATGGGTTGTTCTACAGCCTCTAGTTTAGCCTCTTGTAGCCTTTGTCGCAGGCTTCCAAAGCCTTTCGAG
The DNA here is from genome assembly GCF_000695765.1 of Mesitornis unicolor. Classification (NCBI taxonomy): domain Eukaryota; kingdom Metazoa; phylum Chordata; class Aves; order Mesitornithiformes; family Mesitornithidae; genus Mesitornis; species Mesitornis unicolor. The sequence continues at coordinate 12,796 of NW_010190472.1, read as the reverse complement.
GTGAAAATGGGTGAGTTTGTTACCCCAGTAAAGGTGGGATAAAACCAGACACATTTAATTTCAGCCCCTCACAGGAAGGTGCCCATGGAGACCAGAAGCAATGTAGGACATTTACTACTTTGGGCTCACAATCCCTAAAGCTCACAGGTCCCAAGGGATGTGACTGACTGGGTCTGACTATGGACACCTAATATTGAGTCACTGGGTGCTCAGTGGACAAAATCAGGTGCTTCTGGAGGTGTGATTCATCTGCCCTGTTTTGGACACTACCTCTTGCCATTCACTAGATGTCTGTGGTCTGCAAAGGGAGATGACATCATGAAATCCACTGATAGTGCCCACCAAGGGCATCTCACCCTCTGTGCCTGGAAGAAGCAAATGGAGGGGATAAGCAGACACCCAGACACCCAGCTTGCTCCCATCCTCATGCAGGAGACCAGACCAACCCAGTGACAGAGCCTGATGCAAGGAGAAAGGAGACCCAGGCAGCAAAATACCTCAGCAGAGCTCTGAACCTTTGAGCACACGAAGTATTAGGATGTTCCCTAGCATTTAGGCACATAAATATTAAATAAACTGCAGTGAGGAGGAGATGTCTGAACCATTGGCACCCTGGAGTGGGAACTGGACTGCTGCATACATCCCAATGCAAGGATGTTGCTGGGCACAAAATGATCCATTGGCTTGGACAGCAGCACCAAGCATCCCTCAGGGGGTTTCTGCTTTCATACAGCAGATCTTCGATGGAGGCTGGCCCTGAGGTTTCCTGCTTGTTGTCCAGACCGAGACACTTAGCAAATCCCATGTAACTAATTACACTCCAGTTCGATGCCTCGTAGCCTCTGGTACTGTTTCTTGTGCTAATTAGCAGTACCCAGCGGTGGAGCGTACATCCCCACAGTGTCTCTCCTCTTGCCACGAGTGAGAGTTGAAGCCCGCAGATGTGAGCTCTCCTCCATGTCCCATGGAGATGGGAGAGCGGGACATGATCCACTGTGCAGCCAGATTTGCTCCACTCATTTTTTTGTGAAGAAGCAACCAGGCCGGCAGGGTAGAAAATGTCCCTTGTCAGGGCCCTTCACACAGCAGGAAGACTCAGGAGGATGGGTTATGGGCTGGTTGCAGAGGGAACAGACATCACTTCTCCTTGAGCCATGTCTTCTGCCCGTGTTCCCTATGTCATTACAGTTCTGCAGTGTTTCCCATGGGCTGAGCAGCTCACAGCATTTTTGGGCATCTGTGCATTAATTTAGCCCAGAACAATCTCCTCCTAGTCCTGTGAGGACCAGCTCAGCTGGCAGCATTTGAAGCCCCTTGACAGCACATGAAATCTAGGCACCACTGATGCAGGCACAGGCTGGGGACAAGCAGCCACTGAATTTGCTGCAAAACCATTACGTCTTGGCTAATGAGGAGGAGACTGGGAGCAGATGATCTCCATCTGCCATGATCCCAATGGCTCTTTGGCAATGAGCATGCAGCTGGTGGCATGGGGCACTGGGAGGGCTTGCATACAACTGCAGCCATGAGACAGTGAGTGGTGGGCTCCAGCAGAGTGAGTGTGGGTCTTGGCTGC
>NW_010190472.1:1243-11208 GCF_000695765.1 Mesitornis unicolor | reverse complement strand
GCTGCAGAGGTGTCTTCAGGATGGCCAAAAGGAGTTGGACACATCTTGTGGTGCACCTGCAGCCAACACACCTCTTCTTTCAGCCAGGAGATGGTCAGACACTAGGGCTCAGACCCACATCACTGACACATCTTGTGGTGCACCTGCAGCCAACACGCCTCTTCTTTCAGCCAGGAGATGGTAAGACACTAGGGCTCAGACCCACATCACCTGGCCAGTGGTCCCTCAGGCTGGGTCTTCAGTTCCAGAGAAGAAGATGCTGGAGGAAGTGTGTGGCAGTGGTACCTAACCCCATAAGGCACTAGAGGCCTGAGGAAGGCAGAGGGGACCTGCAGAATGGCAGACTTGGGTGCAGGGTTGCAATGAAGGCTGGAAAGCAGCAGAGCAGAGAGCATCGATCTGGACCCATCCTCTCCCTGGCAGCAGCAGGAAAGCATCCCCAACTTGTGACCACTGGTTCTCCAGAAGCAGAGCCTCTTGGTGAGCACCCACAGGATCTTTCCCTCCAGACCTCTCCTCCCATGGGGCTCTGCAGGAACCTGACCGTTTATACCAGCTAAAATCCAAACAGCTGTCAGCATCCTGCATGATGAAAGATCCTCAAACTCCAGCCTGCAGCAGGTTAAAATCCAATGATATCCACAGGCAGCCGAGGCATGGGGAGGCCCTGGGACTCCCATTGAGTCAGTGAGGGTGCTGGGGTCCTGTCACAGCCCCCTCGCCAACTGGCTCTGCTGTGGCTGTTGCCGCTGTCCACCACACCCCAACATTTTTTTTCCTTTTCTCCTTGGATTAAACAAACCCTGCAGTGTTTCCAGCGTGACTAATTCCATAATGACAGCAATATCCCCTGCCTCCTGTGCAGCCCGGGAAGGTGCCAAGCGCCATTAACGTGCTGGTACACATCGCTATTGCATAATCAGCTGGATCTTCCTGGGGGAAAATGAGCTGAATTAGACAGTCGCCTTCGCAGGAATAGCAGGGACCAATGGGGATTTCCACGAGAGAGATTGTTATAAAAGGAAAATCCATATGACGCTGTCAGAAACAGCCTTGAGAAACTGCTGTTGTCTGGCAAATGCCAAAAAGGAGTCTGTATCTCTATCTAACACACATCTCTGTGGCTGTGAAAGTGGAGGGGCTCTTTTCTGCAGTCCTCCCATGCTTCACACGCTGTTACTCTCGCACACCGCATGGCTCTGCTCATTTCTTCACGCCAGGATTGAACATACGGCAAAGGGTGCAGTAGGGTTTATTCAGCACAACTTGAATCGAGTTGAAATGTGCCTGTGTATCTGTCTCCCACCCTGGGCTGCAAAAGGAAATTCTGGACAGCCCTGGGACCACACCTGGAGAGGCTGAGCACAGCCCTCAGACACCTGATGAGACCTTGACAGGATGCTTTGCCCCTTGGATACCTCATCTCTGCAAGGAGGGGTGGTGATGTGATGTGGTGTGTGATACGTGGTTTTCACAGACTAAAGGAAAGGACTGGCTTAGTCTCTGTCCTGTTATCCCAGAGTGATTTTGGATAAATAACTAGATAAAGAACTGAATCAATTATCTCATTAATGCTTATAAATATCTAAAGAGCGGGTGTCAGGAGGATGGGACCAGACTCTTCTCGGTTGTGCCCAGCAACAGGACAAGGGGCAATGGTCACAAACCATAGGAGGTTCAACTTCAACTTAAGAAAAAGCTTTTTCACTGTGATGGTGACAGAGCACTGGACCAGGCTGCCCAGAGAGGTTGTGGAGTCTCCTTTTCTGGAGACATTCAAAACCTGCCTGGATGTGTTCCTGTGTGACCTGGTCTGGTGATCCTGCTCTGACAGGGGGGTTGGATCAGATCATCTTCAGAGGCCTCTTCCAGCCCCTACCACTCTGTGATTCTGTGACTCTCTTTTGGCAAGGAAGATGCTTTGCATGAAGTCCCATTACTGATGCATTGCCATGGGAGTGTGTGGCAGGAGGGAGCCAATCTCACCTGCAACACCTCTAATGTAATTCCCTTTCTTGTGCCCGAAATGGAATGCCAATGACTGGAAATTCAGTTGAGAAAGGCTTTAATTTGAAGCCAACATGTGTTGAAAACTGACACACCTGATGATGGATAGTAGTACCATGTGAAACATCTCCTTAATTTCATTACGGTTGCCAGAGATAACAGCCTTGGTTGGCTCTGATTTCTGGGCTGGCTCTCCTGAACCAGGGGCAGGCGATTCCCCATTTCCTCCTTCTGGGATTCGCATCTCTGGGTACAGCCCTACACTGACATTCCCGTGTACCCCTGCCATTCCTCTGTGCTCGTCTGCTAAATTTCCCTGACTTGGAAGCACTAATCCCTAGGAGGGTTGTATGAATGTTCCAGACGACTGTTTATTATTAATAAGTTTCTATACATGTGTGAAAGTCCCTGCAGCTCCCTGCAAAATGAACCTCCGGATGCAGATTTCACATTGCTTCCCTTGGCTGCCTTCCCCCTCTCTGCAGAGCGTGACAGAAATGGGTTTCCAGCAGCATGGAGAGGATAATGAGCAAAAAGGGACCAGAACAGTCTTTGGGATCCGTCTTTGCTTGTGACCAAAGGTGTTTTCTAAGTGATGGATGATCAGTTAATTGGAAGTGTTACATGGATTATTTCCTGCCCACCATGACTATCGTTTTATAGCCTGAAGAGTGGTTTGTTCACATCAGGTTGGTTTGGGAGATGGACGTTGGTTAGGACATCATCCAAGTAAATCCAATGCTCATGTTTAATAAGAGCATACAGTGTTTTTCAAATGGTTGCTGAAGAACTTTGCAATGTTTCGTTAGGGTGATTATCCCCATCTCACAGAGAGGAGACAGGAAAAGGCAGACCACAAGTGGAACAAGCACAGAGCTGGGACTGGCACAGAAATCACGGCTCCCAGCACAGCGCCTTTCCCTGTGATTCATGTAGGAAACAGGAGGACAAGAAGGTTTTTAGCTGAACCATCTTTTCTGGGTAAACTACAGCCTTCCCACGTTACCACCAAGTTTTTGATTTTTGATTAATTTTCAGATCAGCCAGGCTGGATGAATTTTCCTCCACTCTACACACTGAAGCTGCCTCTGATGCTGAGCTTTCAGATAGCTTTGATCTATGGCACAGCAGCTGCCCAGGGCCTTTTGTTGGAGTAACTGAGCAGAGAGCTCTTAGTTTCCTCTCCCATAGAGAAGTTTTCCCCAGACTTTGGTGTACACACATCCAGAAAGCCATCACCATGCAGGGGACACAGGCACACACAGATGGGCTCTGCCCCGTGTTTCCAACATCTCACAGCTCCTGCTTTCTGCTTGACTTGCATGGGGGATGTAAAGCCCCATTGGGTGTGGAAGGACCCTGGTTATGCTTTATCCTCTTACCTGTTGAAAGAGGAGGGGACAGTTAATGCGACAGTTTCTTGGACAATATCAGGTGGCTCACACACACACACACATACGCCTTCCTTCTCACAAATGGCCCATTAAAAGAAATCACATTGACCTCCACTTTATTTATCGTCACTGTCACTTGCTCTGCCTTGTCAGAGATTGATGACTGTTCCCAGGATTTCCCCCCCCCAGCCCTCAGTTAAGAAATACTGTAAGGCCCTGCTGTCTTTTTGGAGAGATGCAATCACAGAGCTATAGGCAATCGGCCAGATTCATTCCCAATTACAGCTCAGAATATATGGCCTGTGATTTCTCAAATCCCACTATCAGCTGTTTTAGGCAGCTGTAAAATATAATACTGCTTGTATACTGACCAAAATCCATCTAAAACACTGTGAGGATTTAGTCCCTTCTCTAGGGATGACTCTCCATTCCTCTGACCTCCCTTACAAATCTCTCCTGCACGCTCCTTTGGGTTCAAATCCCCCTGCTCGTACCCAAGGGATCTGCATGCAGCACTCGGGATGAAATCCTCCAAGCTCTCCATAAGCACCATAGAAACACTCCCCTGATTTTGAAATTCAGGGTAATGCTGGGTTTTCCTGGCACATTTTTCTGCTGCCTCTTGCTGACTTCACTGCACTTCATGGACATGCTTAGATGAGGAATTAATTGGTCGATACAGGATTGCCTGGTAAAAGTCAAGTGAGAAATGCCTTTCATAGACTGTCAAGCTGGATTTCATATTCAAAACCAGAGAAGTGGTGTCACAGCACACATTTGCTTGGTAAGCCAGAGATAAAAAAAGAGACAAGGTTGAACACTGAAATGGGCTGGTTTATACTGGCTGGCTCTGATGATGGGAGATCCCTACCAAAGCCCAAAATGACAATGCTAAGGCTACCTCTGCAACCCGCTCTGTGCTGCTGGACCCCTTGGGGTCCCAAAGGAGTTAAATAAAGCCCTAAAATCTTCCTTGGTGCATTCTCATAGGGGCTGACTCTAGTGAGGAATTATCTCCCACATCTCCCCCTGCCCCAAGCAGTGCTCCTGCCCCAGCAGTTCCATGGCCCAGGAGCTGTTTTTGCTCTGAGCAGCCCATGGTTCTCTCACAGAAGGCACAGTCCTGTCCACCTCCCTAAACCATGGCCACCCGAACCCCCTTGCTGTGCTCTGGCACTCTGCCTGCTGCATTTCCACACCGCAGCCGTCTGGCAGGGTGGCACACTGCCCGCTCACAACCAGCGTGCCAGCGTCCCTCGGCCCCTGCTGCCAGCCTGCTCACAAGGGGGTCACAGCAAAGGTCCCCTTGCCCAACCACCACCCCGTCCAAGGGGTCTGCATCCCCATGTGAGACCCATGGAGGTGGCCAAGAGAGCCTTTCTGAGGTCTCTCCTTTCCTCCCAGCCTGTCTCTCAGCATGAAGGATGCTCGCACGGAGGAGGAAACATATGTGTTGGTTTTGCTAGGGAAGCAGCACACCACGTGGCACCTCTTTGGGACACCTTCCTTGCTGGAGACCTTTCCCATCATTTTATTCTTGTATGTGGCAGAGATTTCTGCAAGGATGGTTATTTTTAGAGGGCTGCACAGCCAGAGACACCCTTTCACTCGCCAAAGTAAGAGGACACCAAATGGTCCTGACCTTTCTCTCCAAGGCCCCATGTCGGGCCCATGCATTGAGCAGAGCGGAGGGTGGAAGGAGGGGAGGAAGGAATTTGTGTAGATTTGCTTGGCCGGCTGCCCTTGCCTGGGGCTCGAGTTTATAAAAAGAAGGTGAGGACACCACATGGGGATGCAGATTTGTTGTCCATCACAGGGTTCGGAAGCTCAACTGACAAGGTCACGGGCTTGAAAACGCTTTCAAAAACCTCCCCAGCTGCTCTCTTGGAAATGCTCCTCCTCATCTCACCCAGGTGCCAACCTGAACATGCTCAGTGATGCTACCTGGAAACTCAGATAATTTTTCCAGTGTCCTTATGACACCTCAGTGCTGTGACAGGATCACCGATGTGGTTCTGAATGCATCTGAGCCATCGCTTAAAAATCATAAAATACAAAATAGCCAGGGTGGTAGATCCAGACTTGAGCTATTCAGGTTTGGTCCCTGCTTTTCCAATGGACTTGGGAAAAAAATTGCTGCCATCCTTTTTTTAGTCACTGCTGTACAGCAGCGCTGTTTCAGCTAAAATGATGTGCACGTTCCCGAGGCAGGGGAATGAAGCAGGGCCCCATGGCTCCAACAAACTTGCAAGATCATTTCAAGACAGGAGAAAACACATCGATGCAGGTGAACAGGGTAACAAGGTCCCTGCTGTGCCTTCTTCCTCAGCTTCATCAGCTCCATGTCAATGAATGCACAGCAGCCAACACAGCGGACTGCAGGCGCAGCAAAGCGCGTACTGCAATTCGGATAATTAATATCAACAGCTTCCCTAGCAGCCCCAGCCCTCGCCTGGATGTGAAAGCCACGCCAAGGAAGCCTTTAACATGCCTGGAGCTGCTGCAGACAATGGGGAGGCCGGATCTCAGGGAGGGCAGAGGGAGGAGAGGAGGAGTGGCAGCTCCAGGACCCGTCAGCTCTCCCGAGCATAAGGGCGCCTTTGTTTGCTGCTCCTTCAGCCTCCCGTTACCCAGAGGGGGAGAGACAGGAGACGGCAGAAACCTGGGATTTTCAAACGTTTTCTGAGTCAGTGCGAGAGAAGGAGGAAAGATTTCTGAAAATAATAATAAAAATAAAATAGAAATAAAGTGGCTGGAGAGTGGGCAGTACTCACCTTGGCCCAGAGACCCGATAAACACAAATGCCCATGCGAACCCTTAGGGAATTAGGGGTCCGCTTGGTTATCTCCCCCCAAATCCATCATGGGCAGCTCCTTGCCTGGAGGCAGCATCACCCACGGCTCTGTGTTAGCGAGGGTACCGTGATGGGGGTTGGAAGTTTTCACAGGCAAGGATGTGCAAACAGGGTCATCCCCCCTGAGCTGGGGGTCCCCCTCATTGTGCCCTCTCTTCCTCAGCTTCTCCTCATGGTGGGGCTGGAGCAGACAGGAAAGTTTTCTGGCTCCAGAGTCTGCTCTGAAATGGAGTTTTCCTGATAAGTTTATTCAGAAGTTTGTCAAATTTTGGAGATTTTTTTCCCCCAGTTATTTTCGACAGAAGTTCCACTGACAGTCTCCCCTCTCCCTCGGTTTCCTCCTGTGCAATTTTCACATTGGACTGGAATTATCTGAATGTTGAAATTTCATCCAAACACCAGGAGGAAGAAGGCAAAAATGCCATTCATTATCTCCAATTGCTTTTATTTATCAGGTATAAAAGAGCAAGTGGAAGCTAAACAGACACATGGGCAAGCAGGTTCAAAGGGGTTGCTATCACTGAAGGGATGAAATGATAAGGAGTTTTACCATGAGGTTGAATTTAGGGTGATGCTGGCAGAGAGCTCCAGGGCTCTTTTTCCGGGTCAGAAAGAAAAGCTGAGGACAACCACGCTGACTTTGGCTACACTCAAATTTTGCAATGGCTGCTCTTAACTTGTACCCAGTTTGAAGGCAGCAAAAGCAGCTGCAAACCTGAAGAAAAGGATCTCGTGCCTGAAATCTTGCCTGATTTTTTTCCAACTGTATCATCTTGTCTAATAAAAGACAGTAACTCCTCCTCCCAACCTTGCCTTGCTCATAGCCTGAAAACACCAGAGCTTCAACAATGCGACTGTAACAAAGGGAATGAGTCACTCATCAAAGCAAGCGTTTGTGCTTGAGATCTTTGGAAAAAAAATATCTGCATATTCATTTATTCTTGTTTTTTAGCTGAAAAGGTCTGTTTCACCTGTACCAAATTATAGAGGAAAAAAGAAAAGAAAAAAAACCACACAAAAAATTGCAGCTTCTTGAAATTAAAAATCTGGGTGCAAACGGTTCAAAGATACACCTGGACATGAATAACATGATCTTTCAGCCATAAGCAGAATGGTGGGAACAAAGGACTTGCCAAAGGATTTAGAGCAAGCTCTGGGGAAATAGTTTCAACAGATAGATGGATGTAAGGACATCCAAATGGCAGGAAATGGAACCCAAACACTGACAGTATCCAGATTTCCTGAGCACGCCGGGAAATGCGGAAGCTGCTGCGATTTCATACCACAAATACTGATTGTCTGCATACTGAAAAAGAAAGCCACGTGGCTGGAGACATCTTCTTGAGTGGTGACCACAAGGTGGGCATGCAGTAGACTGCAGGAGTTTAACACCCCTCCAAAACCCCTTTTAAAAATGGGTTAATGCATATGGACTCTGGTCTACAAGGCAAGGAGATGCTCTGGCTTCAAAGACATTTCCCTGGATCTTCATAAAGCTTTTTTTTTAAAGTGGAATCTGTGTTAGTTTGTATTCCCAAACACTGGGATCTGCCTCCAGGACCAGCATAGCCTGGACTTGAGCCAGCACTGTGCCCTTGTGGCCAAGAAGGTCTATGGCATCCTGGGGTGTATCAGAAGGGGTGGTTGTAGGTCAGAGAGGTTCTCCTTCCCCTCTACTCTGCCCTGCTGAGACCACATCTGCAATATTGTGTCCAGTTCTAGGCCCCTCAGTTCAAGAAGGACAGGAACTGCTTGAAAGAGTCCAGTGCAGAGCCACAAAGATGCTGGAGGGAGTGGAGCATCTCCCTTATGAGGAGCGGCTGAGGGACCTGGGGCTCTTTAGCTTGGAGCAGAGGAGACTGAGGGGTGACCTCATTCATGTTTATAAATTTGTAAAGCGCGAGTGTCAGGAGGAAGGAGCCAGGCTCTTCTCAGTGACAGCCAATTACAGGACAAGGGGCAATGGGTGCAAGCTGGAGCATAGGAGGTTCAACCTGAACATGAGGAAAAACTTTTACTGTGAGTGTTACAGAGCACTGGCCCAGGCTGCCCAGAGAGGTTGTGGAGTCTCCTTCTCTGCAGACATTCAAAATCCGCCTGGCTGTGTTCCTGTGTGACCTGGTCTGGTGATCCTGCTCTGGCAGGGGTTGGACTGGGTGATCTTTTGAGGTCCCTTCCAACTCCTAGTATTCTATGTTTCTGTGATTCTGTGATTCTGTGACGTGCACTGGTGCCAAAAGTGACTCCTCAGAGATGAGGATGCTGCTGTCTGAACAAGGAATCTTCGCCCCAGCATCTGCAGAAGTTGTGGTTTTTGGTAGCTTCAGTGAATCTTAATTGCACCCGTCCAAAAGTGGTGACCTCAGCTCTGCTAACCATAAAACACTGCTCACTTCTTGGGCTTAATGGTGTGTGGCCTGCCAAGGGATCTTTTTTTTCCTCCCTTTCAGAGACAATCTGTGGGAATTTATTGGCTTTTTAAAGCTGTCTGACCTTTCAGTGAAGGAAACTAATGGAATATCAATGACACCAGGTATTTGTCACAAGTATCATTGATGGAGGAAATACAGGTCTGGCTCAGGAAAGCTCTCCCGCACATGGTTAACCGATTCCACGCACGGGGCCAGGCGGCTGCTCGATTCAAACCCATGCTCCTCTGCGGCTGCAGGCTTATCAGTCACCACCAAACACAGAAAAGCAAAGAGCATTCCTAATTCAGTTAACTAATTCAATTTAAAACCTCGATGAGGACAAGGCAGCTTGAATTTTCATGGGAGGTTGAATTTAGGACGACACCTTCGCAGCTGGAAAGAAGACTCTGTGGTTGATTTTAAGCATTTTCAAAACAACAGGTCCAAAAATATTTTTTTTAAAAATGAAAGCATTCATTTTCCTATTTTTTATTGGCATCTCCATTTTTTTTCAGCTCTAACTTTTCACTGAACTGTTTTACTTCGCCATGTTTGGTGAAAGGTCTGCTCTTTCTTCATCTCTTTTTTCTGACAGGTTAAGAGTTATTTAAAAGAAAACACCATCCAAGAAGCACCGTGATAGATGCGAGTCTTCAGTTTTTAATAGACTAAAGCTTTATACACATGCCACACACTTATGGGGTCATCTACACCTTGTACAGGACTCAAGTCCACTTCGCTGAGGTCCCGCTCCACAGGGCATCATCAGAGCCATGGTCAAGTACCCAAAGCTGAGACGTGCAAACATCCAACAGCCAAATTCTGGGCTTTGGGGCTCATACCTGCTTTCAGGTTTTCTTGCCAGTGTTAAATCCAGCTTGGGTTTTCAAGAGCCTGCTAAGGACCATGCCCAGTAGCGAGCCTGCCTGCAACATAGTGGAAAAAACTGCACTTAAAACCACAAAATGTGCCAGAAAGAAACAAGCAACACAGCTCATTCCTCAAATTTTTTTGGAACGGTGTTTGAATAACAGGGAGGATGGAGGCGAAGTGAAAAAAAGGCCACTTTTGTGCTCAAAGACTGCAGAAATGTTTAAGTACCTGAAGCTTCATGTTAAATTAGTGCAGAACACGGTGATCTGCTGCAGGGTTTGGATTTCAGCTACTGCAAACCTCGGGGGAGAGGGGAAAGGGAAAGCGCAGGTCCTTATTTGGACCTGAGTCTGAAAACAGGGAATAAATTAAGCGCGGGATCCTGCGCAGCCCCAGGAGTGTGACAGGAGAAGCCTCTGTACCAAG
>NW_010190472.1:371-1212 GCF_000695765.1 Mesitornis unicolor | reverse complement strand
ATCGCCTGCAGAGCTTTGACAGCGCAATTAGCAGCGGGGCTTGATGGAGCAGGGAACGAGAGCAGGAGTAGCTGGATAGGGGGGTTGCTTGTTTGCTCCTATGCTGCTGAGCTGCAAAAGCCTCCACCACTTATATTCACTTAAACCATGGCGCCCTGTCCCCTAAATGCAATCCCCATCTTGGTACATCACTGCCACCGCTTGCCTCCATCCACCAGCCCATGAGGGAACTGGTCCTGTCTGACTGGGTGAGCTCTTCGCTTTCAGGGGGAAAGGGGGCTGTGATGGGAGCAGGGATGGCCCAACATCACCCACCCCTTCAATTCTTGTGTTCCTTCAACCCAGAAATGAGCCGGAGACCTAAATTATGATGGCAAAATGGTTCAAAATGCAACTTTGTTCTGTGGTCAAATGCGGTGGCTGTGCCTTCTGCAGGTTTTATTTACTTATTCATATATTGGAGCATGGCAGAGCTGCAGGTCCCCATCTGAGCTGTCTCCAGGTGTATCTGCATTAAACGTTGACAGTTCCTGAAGCAGAGAGCAAGAGAGGGAGGGAGAGAGAGAGCAGGAGGGAGATGTGCTACAGATACGTGCGCACCGGCACATCACATGAATGTGTTTAGTATTTTTCCAGTATTATCAAGGGAAAATATCATCCAAGAGGCATAATTATATCTTAGGTTCCTTTTTTTTTTTTTAACGGGGCTTTTCAAGCAGTTGTTTTGCTTCATTCTTCTGCTTTTTCTATTTTCGAATTACAGCGTTTGCAGAAACAGGAGGAAGATGACAGCTAACACAAGGGAAACGCTGTGGGTGCTTGAAAGGGAGAGAGAGGGAAA
>NW_010190472.1:0-305 GCF_000695765.1 Mesitornis unicolor | reverse complement strand
ACCAAGTGTCCTTTACCGCTCTTCAGACCCTCCAGTCCAAGCTAAGGGTGCAAGACCCATGATGCAGGCAGCAGGAGGTAGCTATGTTCAGGCAGCTGAGTTCCTTCTGTAGATGGAAGCTTAGGAAGCTGCTTACATGAAGACATCGACACAAAACCAGACGAATTTAGGCCTTACTCTGCAAGCTGACTCCCACTCATGGAAACTTGCAAAGGGATTCTTGCTTAATGATCTATGAAAGGGCAAGACCTTGGAAAGAGAGAATCTCTGTGGGTTCTCACAGAATCACAGAATCACAGAATATT
>NW_010190471.1:1180-22848 GCF_000695765.1 Mesitornis unicolor | reverse complement strand
GCCCGGAACGAGACTGGGCCGCCACCCGTGAGCTCTGCTCCCCGCCGCCCCACCGCTTGCCCTTAAAAGCTTTTAAGAAGCGCTCGGAGCAGCTCCCCGACGTGGTCTGAGTGCATATTTTTTGTTTGCTGAGGAAACGGCTGCCTGGCTGACATCGCTGCTGTGGCAGCTGCTCCTGTAGGTGACTCCGCCAGCTGCGCTACCGTGATGTTTGAAGAAGTCAAACGGTTCCGTGTGAGCAGAAGGAACTACTAAAAATTTACGAAGTGAGACTCTCGAAGACACATAGGTATTGTTGGAAGGGATTAATAACCCGTTCAAAAGAGTTTCTTGTCTTTTCCCTTCTGTATAATCGGGAGGAAATGCATTGCTTGGCTGAAGTAGGGATGAAGTACACATCAGACAATGGAATCGCTTATTGCTGCACCGGTACGAAAAGACAATCTGTTTTTCCAAAAGGGCATCTCATCTTTCTGCAACTAACAGACAAACTGGGACACTGCAGTACACAGGGTGAAGGGTTAGATGGGAAAAAATGGTTAGATCGTCAGGTTCAGAGGGTAGGGTCAATGGGTTGCACTCTACTGGAAGTCAGGAGTGGAGTACTGCAGGGACCAGTTCTGGATTTGACATCTTTCTCAGTGACCTGGAGGAGAAAATGGAGTGCATGCTCATCAAGGGTGCAGGTGATGCCAAAGCAGGTGGGGCAGTAGATAAGCTAGAGGACAGAACTGCCATTCAAAGGCATCTAGACAGGCTGGAGGAATGGCTTGACAGGAAGTCTAAAAATTCAGCAAGGACAAACACAGGGAAACGTTAACAAGTCAAACACCTGGGAAGGAAGAGCCCTCTGCAACAGTATGAGCTAGGGAGCAGCTTTGCAGGAAAGGAAGTGGGGTCTTGATGGACAGCAAGTTGACCATGAGCCAGCAGCGTGGCCTGGCAGCAAAGGAGGCCAAAAGCATCCTGGATTGTACCACTAGGAGCATAGCCAGTGGGTCGGGGAAAGTATCCAATTCCACTCAGCTACAGGTAGTAGTTGAGTACAGGTGTGTCCAGTTTTGAGTCCTTGAATGCAAGGAAAACCTCAACCAACTGTAGCAAGTTCAGTGGAGGCCACCAAGTTTTCCAGGAGAAGCTGCAGCACTTGTCCTGTGAGGAGAGGCTGAGGTAACAGACCTCATTCAGCTTGGAGAAGAGGCAGCTTCAGAATATGTCTGCATACAGAACACAGCCTAGCATATACATTACCAGCAAGACCCCCAAAGATTAAATAATACACTGTATAAGCAATTCTGCACCTTGGAAGAGGATGAGAAATATAATGAAACATACATAATTGATGTTAGTTGCATTCAAAGTGATACTGATGAGGCCAATGTGTGAATTTACATTTCTAGAACAGGGTAGCACTCATGAAGGATTCATGTGCACCCAGCACAGATGCAACTAAATTGCCACTTGGCAGTCCTACGTAAACAGTGCAAGAAAGAATGAGCTAACAAGTAGTAACAACTGACAAAATAAATACAGAGCCAACATAGCCAGGATCTAGTTTGTCTGACCGTTAGACAAGGGGAAATGCAAAGTCCTGCCCCAGGTGCCCAGACATGCAGGGGGCTGACTGACTGGAAAGCAGCTTTGCAAAGAAGGACCTGAGGGTCCTGGTGGACACCAAATTGAATATCAGCCATCAGTGTGCTCTTGCCACAGAGAAGGATAATGGTATCCTGGGCTGCATTAGGAGGAGTGCTGCCAGCAGGTTGAAGGAGGTGATCCTTCCCCTCTACCTGGCACTGGTGAGGCCACACCTGGACTACTGTGTCCAGTTCTGGGCTCCCCAGTACAAGAGAGATACGGAGCTGCTGGAGAGACTCGAACAGAGGGCTGCTAAGATGATTAGGGGATTGGAGCAGTTCTTGTATGAGGAGAGGATGGAAGAGCTAGGACTTCAGCCTGGAGAAGAAAAGGCTCCGCGGACCTCATCAATGTGTATTAATATCTGAACGGAGGATGTAAAGAGCATGGAGCCAGGCTCTTTACAGTAGTGTCCAGTGACAGGACCAGAGGGAATGGGCACAAACTGAAACACAAGATGGTCTGCCTGAACATCAGGAAACACTTTTTCCCAGTGAAGGTGACCAGGCACTGGAACAGGTTGTCCAGGGAGTCTGTGGAGTCTCCATCCTTGGAGATACTCCAAAGCCATCTGGACATGGTTCGGGGCAGCCAGCTCTACTTGATCTGGCATGACCAGGGCAGGTTGGACAAGATTACCTCCAGAGGTCCCTTCCAACCTCTACCATTCTGTGATGCTGTAACATTTCATATCACCACATCACCTGAGAGCTTTTGCTTCAAAAGCATCACTTATCTTTGCACTGGTTTTGGCTGGGATAGAGTTAATTTTCTTCATAGTAGATAGTATGGGGCTTTGTTTTGGATCTGTGCTGAAAAGTGTTGATAATACAGGGATGTTTTCGTTATTGCTGAGCAGTGCTTACACAGAATCCAGGCCTTTTCTGCTGCTCACCCCAACCCACCAGCCAGCAGGCTGGGGGTGCACAAAAAGTTGGGAGGGGACACAGCTGGGACAGCTGACCCCAACTGACAAAAGGGATACCCCATCCCGTATGACATCATGCTCAGCATACAAAGCTGGGGAAAGAAGAAGGAAAGGTGGGAAGTTCAGAGCGATGGCGTTTGCCTTCCCAAGTAACCAATACACGTGATGGAGCCCTGCTGTCCTGGAGATGACTGCACACCTGCCTGCCGATGTGAATGAACTATTTGTTTTGCTTTGCTTGCGTGCACAGCTTTTGCTTTACCAATTAAACTGTCTTTATCTTGACCCACGAGTTTTCTCACTTTTGCCTTTCTGATTCTCTCCCCCATCCCACCGAGTGGGAGTGAGCGAGTGGCTGTGTCGTGCTTAGTTGCCAGCTGGGGTTGAACCACAACAATCTTTCCTGCAATTACCCAGTGTTGACTCCACTTGTATAAAAGTTTCATAAGTCAGTTTTAACTTCAACTTGTAGGCTGTTCCCCTTTTTAATTACTTCTGTAGCAAACTAGCATTCATTTTCATTTCTAGTATGTAGTAAATATTTTTATGCTAGATACTTACAAACTTCTCAGAAATGTAATGTTTTAGTAACAGAAACCCCTGGATTTGCTAAATCTCTTCTTATTCATAGAACAAATCCTCTTGATGTTACCTTTTCTGTCAGGATTAAGGTTTAGCAAGAGTCATCCTCATCTAATGAAAACACCTGCCATTCTGGTCTGCTACTCCAGCAAATAACTAGTAACTGAATAGAGGGAAATAATCAACTGCTTTGTTCTTACTACCATACATTTCATTTTGGGGATCGAGTGATGGGAGGGAGGAAATGAAAGACAGTAGGCTGCCATTTACTATAAACAAGAAGAAGATTTCCTAATAGCAGAAGAGCTAGGCTGTGGCCAGAGCCCAACAGGATGGAGACTCCGTGGCTGGTGGTTACCATCCCCTAGCTTGACCCACACAGCTGTGGGATCTACTTAGATTTCGGGAGGAAGCATTGGTGTAAGGAACCAACTCTGAGACCTCAAAACATGACGCTACTTGGTGTGGTATTTCTGTACTAATGTGTCAGTGTGGACATCTTAAAGAGCTGTATCAGTGAGGATCAGAAGGATATGAGAATGCCATGGGCAATTGTGGATGTTCCAGACTATGAGGCTGCAACAAGCCTATTAAAAGAAATCAGATCACCTCCTTTCTCCGGATATGCACACACCTTTGAATGCAAAGCAGTCCTCCAGGGAAACATCTGGGCAATCCCTTTTTTCATAAGGCAATTCATTTTCCCGATGGAGGGCAATGATCCATTCATTGTGGGAGGACAAGGGGACACTGAGGAAACAGGGCTTGGAAGAAGGTGATCAGAGGCTGGAAACTGAGCAGGTTGCTACCTCCCACATTGGCCTGCTTTCATCTTTCGATGTTTATTTCCCGGGCACGCTGCCAGCTCCTGTGTGCACTGCCAACAACGCAGCGCAGCACTGCCGGGCACGCCGTGCGCAGTGCCCTCAGCCTGCTGCTCCTGGGTGACACTGCCCACTTGCTGTGCTATCAGCCACTGTGGTTGCTTCCTCAGACCTGAGCTGCCACATTAACTGCGCTTCCCTAGCTCAGTTCTGCCAGATCATTGCTTCTCCGTGTGTCCCAGACTGATCCTGGTTCTGCCTGAAAAATTGCCTGACCCTAGTGAGGTCTGCAGGTCTGGCTCCAAGCACTTTCTCCCACTCCTTTCTCCAGGGTTTGTCCTCTCTGTGGCCTAGAGCAATTCTGAGAAAGCAAATGCAGGCATGACCTTAAATAAAACTTTTACATTCCAAGCAGAACTTCATAAAGTTTGATGAAGTTAGTCAAGGCACATGTTCTCCCCTCGCTTCTACCAGCAACAGCAGGCACATAACGAACCTCAGTCACTATGTCAGGAGTTGTAAAATCAAATTGTAGTTTAGCAAAGCAAAATAGTGCCTTTTAAGTTCTGGCTGCCATAGCAAGCAGCTTTCTCTGCAGAGCCAGCATCCCTGCTCTGTGCCCAGAGGTCTGTGTGTCTGTGAGAACCATGGTGCAGACCTACCAGCGTGGTAGGACTTTCCCAGGCTAGGGTGCTTCTTCTAGGCCATAGTGACACACAGTCAGGGGATTGCCCATGGAAGTCAGAGCAGTCGTCAGAAGTGTGATCTTCTGATGCCGCCTCCTTACTTCAAGGCTTTTTTCCCTTCAGACTGGAACTAGATAAACACTCCTCTCTCCTTCAGCGAGGCAGTGGTGGAAAATGTAAAATAACAGCAAGGAAAGAGAGCTGGAGTAAAACAATAACCACTTTTGTTATACTGCTGAGGAATTCTTGGTGTCTGAGGGTAAATACTGTCAGCAAAGGACACCTTGAAGCAAAAGGACGATGAGCATGTACTAGATAAACCACAAGATTTGGGAAGAGGGACTTGCAGTAGGGACAGAGACTTGTGCAAAACAGAAGTGGATGACCCTGGGGAAGGTAGTGCAAGCTCACACAAGTGCAGACCTTTGCCTGATGTCTAATCCAACAAAAATAAGCCCAACATGGGACAGAATTTAGGATTAAGAACTGAGGAACCCCCATCAGCAGGTCAACCAGCTCCATGCAGCTGGGCACCTTGAGCTACCAAGCGCTACCCTGCTTTGCCTTCACTGACCTCTAACAGTTTTGCTTGCACGTAAAATCAGCTGCCACACAGTGATCTGGTTGCTTGCAAGCACACTCATTGCTCATTTTACAGGACAAAAAGGTGCATCTTGTCCGAATAAACAGAAGGCAAATTTGCACTTAAAAATGTGAGAACCTCAGGTATCAGAAGGGAAACATGTTTTTGAAATGTTGACCTGAACATCCAGCACACCTGCCCTGGCCAGGGACATCTGTGATGCTCCTTTCTCCATCATGGCGTACCTTGAATGAACATTGACACCAAGGCTGAAACATCAGCTTTCTGATTCAGTTGCAGGTTCCCCACTTTGCACAGGTATGAATAGTGATTCCTCCTGCCAGACAAAGACCAGCCAGGCTCCAGGACAGCTTCAGGCAGGTCCTGCACATAAAGTGACATTCAAAAGTACAAGATGTCCAAGCACCACCCAGGACTGTAGGATGTGGTCTTGATCTTTCTTTTACTGAGTAACACAAAACAACTGCTACCCTCTTTTGCTTACATGCTTGTTCATTAAGGAGCATCCAGTCATTCCAAGAGTCTAAAAGTCTGTTCTTGCAGGTGCAAGGAAGGTAGCATTTTAAAATATTTTTCATTGAAATGGATTTATTTGTGATCTGTAAATCTACTCTGGTGCTCTATTACTAATTTGTGAATTGATATGTTTTTATTCATTACCAGTAAACAGCATCTACCATGACCTTAAAATGACAGGGTCTGAAGGCTTTAAGAAGAAGGTGGACAATTTGCAGAAACTCAGTGCTTAGCATTTTCTGAAAACCAGGTCCCTTTTTAAGGTATTTCAAACCAAACACATAAAAGCAAAGAAATCTCAAACCATTAGTTACTTTTGGAAGTTTTAGCCAGGGAACACTTTTTTAGTGCTGGTTGTGGAGTCATTAATTATCACTGCATAGGATGTAATAACAAACCAGAACTCCCCAATGGGCAAAAGCAAACCACTTCTCTTCTAGCTTTTCTTT
The DNA here is from genome assembly GCF_000695765.1 of Mesitornis unicolor. Lineage (NCBI taxonomy): Eukaryota > Metazoa > Chordata > Aves > Mesitornithiformes > Mesitornithidae > Mesitornis > Mesitornis unicolor. Next base: position 16,621 of record NW_010190471.1, on the reverse strand, counting down.
TTTCTTTTTTTGTTGTTTTTTTTTTAATAGCAATAATAAAACATATTATTATGCACTTCCAACCATGAATGTTTTCCAAAGCAACTTGATATTGAAACCCAAATCATCTGACTGGATGAGTTTTTACAGATTGTTACAGCAGGGCAAGCCAGGAATGTTATTAGAGTGGCCTGAGGCATGGTGCTATTCCATGGAAACTGAAAAACAGTTAAAAATTTAAAGTCTTCCAAAATTCATTTTCTCAAAGGAGAAAATGTGGCACTGCTGAGATTAGAGCCATTCCTATCCAAGCAGCTATATTCCCAATGAGACCTTAATTTGTGCTTATTTTGTCTGAAGAATCTGGTTTATTTTACCGTGGCAGAGTACTAATGTGGGCTGGCGGTTCTGTTGCCTGGACTTGTTTCTTTTTCCCTCCTTCCTTCAGCAGCAGTGCATTTGCATAGTTGTTCAGGCTACATCAACAGTAGGAAAAGGTTGGGTTGAAACCCAGTTAACACCACCCAGATACATTCCAGGTTTGTATTTTCAGGGCTCGATCCCTGTGACTACAAAACTAGTGCAAGACTGGCAGACCATGCCTTCCGCATCAGTATAGCACTTTTCATCTACAGAAGTCACAGTTAGTTAGAAAGAGGCTAAGCAAAATGATGTGTAACTCAAGTGCCTGACACCAGCATGAACAGGGTTGTGTTATTTCATCTTTGCAAGTTTTAGAATGAAATTTAGGTGCAAACAGGCACAGAATTGGTGGAAGAGACATGGACCAAGGTTTTTGAATATAGGTATGAGCAACCTACAAAGCTGTTTTAAAACATCATTTTGTTCCCCAGGTCACTTAACTGCCAGCATAATTTTAGTTTAAACTGAAGCAGCTGAACAGTCCCCAAGAATATCTGTGCAGGCTGTATTCTTCTGTGGCAGTGCCTACCAGGAGGTGGTTTGGGAGACATTCTGGCTGGTGGCTTCACTCCGCTTGGAGATTTCCACACTTCCAGCAAAACCATTTTGAACTTGCTTTGTGTTTTCAGAGCACTGCAGGTGAGTGATGTAGGACTGAGGATCTGTATCTCTTACTCTTATAACAATCTGAATATAATCAGTAATGTTCAGTGTTAGTGGCTACTACTGTGATTTCTGAAGGTTAACAGCTAAACTTAAAGAATGGAAAGAAGTGTTGAAAGAGTTCATACAATGTCAAAACACCTGAATTATTTAACATAAATGATGCATGTGCATATGTGTATATGCATAAATATAAATATAGATTAGTAATCAATAGCAAGGTAGTAAAAAAAGAGAGACCGCATCTGAAATTTTCTTCACTCTCCACCAAGAAACATCGAAAATACACAGTGTGTTTATTTATCTGGGTTTGGGTTGGTGTTTCTGATGTTGAGAATAGAAACTGGGAAATACAACTAAAGCCATAATTGAAGAGAGCTGCACAAATGAAAATTATAGGCAAATGAGAGTGAAAGGGATAGAATACTAATACACATACAATTTATGTGAATCCAGTGTCATTTACATAAGGATAAACCAGGTTTGTGTTAAAATTTGCACCTATTTCCTGTATCAGGGCTGTCTGGATTTACTACAGGTTGAACATTAAAAGATGTTGTCCTTATGGTACCAACTAAATAAAGACTTGAAGCTTTCTTTTCTTAAAGAGAATTCACAGAATCACAAAGTCACGGACTGGTTGAGGTTGGAAGGGACCTCTGGAGGTCATATTGCCCAAGCCCCTGCTCAAGCAGGGTCAGCTGGTACAGGTTGCCCAGGACTGTGTCCAGACGCCTTTTGAGTATCTCCAAGGATAGAGACTCCACAACCTCTCTGGCCATTCTGTGCCAGTGTTTGATCACCCTCACAGTAAAAAAGTGTTTTTTTGTGTTCAGATGGAATTTCATGTGTTTCAATTTGTGCCCATTGCCTCTTGTCCTGTCTGTGGGCACTACTGAGAAGAGTCAGCCTCCCTCTTCTTCATTCCCTCCCATCACATATTTGTATACATGGCTAAGATCCAACTGCACCTCCTTTTCTCTAGGCTGAACAGTCCCACCTCTCCCAGCCTCTTCTACAAAAGAGACTGTAGTCCCCTAACAATCTTTGTGGCCCTGTGATGACTGGACTCACTCCAGTAAACTGGACACAGTACTGCAGGTGTGGCCTCACCAGTGCTGAGCAGAGGATCACCTCCCTTGACCAATGCTCCTCCTAATGCAGCCCAGGATGCTTTTGGCATGCTGTTTTGTGGACCAAGCAGAAGTCCACACTAAGGCTAGCATCAGTAGGGTGATCTCCAGGCAGCTCTGGGTCACCAGGCTTCCTGAGGGGGAGTGAACCAGGCTAGGTTGGAAATGGAGACGGTCAAAATGCATTGCAACAGACAAATTAAAGAAGCTGAGAAAGTTGAATTTCAAACCTAGAAGGGAATTGTCTTAAATATGCTGTATTTTGCAAATATTTCATGATAGTTTGTCTTATTTTTTAAACAAGGAGAGATGCTCAGGTAATAGAGCTAGGTAAGACAACTCCCTGATCTCCTGCCTCACGTACCCACATACCCACACACACACACACAGTGGTTTGGCAGTGTAATTAGCACTGAACCAAGCGCATTTGTCAAGCACATGCCTGTTCCCAAACCTGGAAGGTGGACAGGGATTCACCGCCCTTGCTCAAGGTAAAGCTGGGCGCTGCTTCCTCCACTTCTGTGTCACCCTGTACTGTTGAAGTGACAGTGAAACAGTGAGCTTTGGGCATACCACACTCTGTAGGGAACTTCTCCAGCTGCTCTGCTGCACTTCAAATGAGTTGTAGGGATTGACTTTGGTTAAGTCATTGAGGTTGCAAAATGGGCTGAACAACAAGCTGCATGTCTCATCAGGCCTTCACTTCACCAGCGAGTATTTCCGTGAGTGCCATGCTTCATTGCCAGGTACACAGACCACTTTTGCATCTAGGATGGAGTCTGCTTTTAGGACATGTCTATCAGGACCAACATCGACTCCAGGAATGTAGACACAGACATGTCTGAGAAAGCAAGCAGCAAGTTATGGTTGTTTTCAAGCCTCTTCTGAGGCAAGAGGAGGCCTCAGGGGTACATCTCAAAGTGTAAAGCAGTGACCAGATTAAAGGAGATTTAATGCACAGATTAAAGGAGCCCTTATTAGAAGAAGTAGGACAACTAGAACATTTTCTCAGGATGTGCTCAGAACCACACAGGATTCGTTTCAAAGAGCAGTGGCTTATGACTAAAAGAGACAGTTTAAAGTCTTTTTTGACATCATATGTCTCTCATCTTTACCACAGGTTTAGCCTTGCGTGGACAGCCAGTGGACAAATCCAGCACAAGAGGCATTTAATTTCTTACTAAATGGTGTTATTTAAATGTTGGCAGCTTGAAGCAATGGTGCAATGCTAGTTTTACATGACACAACTTTTATGACCCCCTTCTCCACCCTTCTTTTGTTGAAAGCCCATTTGGGTTAACACATATTGGCTGGGTAGGAGCACAACTTAAGGGCAAATAATACTACTGGTTTCAGTATTTGTTTTTACTAAGAAATACTATTGCCTTCAGTTGGGCTATTTCCATTGATAAAGACCATTCTTGTAGTAAAGAAATGTACTATTAGATTTTTTAATTTGTAACTGACAAGTAAATGGCCTTTTAGCTGACAATATCCCTAAACTGTATGTAGCTATATGACTAGAATAACATTTCTTGAACTTAAACATTCATGCTGATCTCTCCTTAAAACTTAAATGTCAGAGTTTTCTATCTTTGAAGTAACTAACTCCCACTGATTTCAGTGAAATAGATACTAATTACCCTTTGAGAGTTTGAACCTGGAGCATAACAGAAGGCAAAATGTAACTCACAGGAATGCATAATAGAAAAATAATTATGATATTACAAAAATAACTTGTAGTGCTGTTGTAGTGAATATTCTGCACTTAGATGTTTCCTTTAAAAGGATTTACAGGATTTATAAATCTGGTTCTATGATTTTTAGAATTCAAGTCTGGGTTAGACAATTTCCTTTAAACTGCAACAACTGCCTGAATTTAGTTTAAGTCGCTACAACTTACAAGACTGAGTATGATTTTTTCAACAGGCTCTATTTTCTCCTATATGTATTTGTTAATATAAGCTATGTGATCACTCAGTTGTTCCTATAAAAGACCCCACTTCTGCAAAGTTCTAAAAGCAAGCTCTCAAAACACTAGTTTTTCAGGCACAAAGCACTAGTTATAAACAGTCAGTTCATACCTGCAGGCAGACGTTGAACTATCCAGTTGCCCAGATGACACCTGACATTTTTGGTGTGCTTTTGAGAGAGATGGTTTTAGATGTACTGAATCTGAATATCTTTATCTTGGGTTCAACAGAACGTAACAGGTTTTCAGGTGCCTTTGTGGGCTCACTTTGTGAAATGAAAGCATTCACGTAGCTTTCCACACTCTCCTTCGTTGTATTTATTATATCCCTTATCAACATACTCAAGGCTATATATTATAATTCTTGGACAGACTGCTATGTTTCATATTCCTCAGAATCTCTCCAGGTCACCCAGGCATAATTTAGATGGTAAATCTGAGCTGCCCATTTGGAGCTGGACACCAGTTCATTTCTCCCTCGGCTTAGCCTGTTTTTTGAGTGAAAATTACTGTAGTGCCATCTAGTGCTACTCTGCTGATCCTTGCAGTCGCTGTATAGCATTTCCAAGGACATTGCTCTGGATTCATTATTTCTTGTTGTAAACACACTGAAATCTTGAAAATGCAATTAACTTTCTTGGGCACATTCCCCACTCCCCCATTTTTTCTCAGGCAAGTCATAATATAGATTATATAGCTCTCTATAACTGACCTTCCAGCAATGCTGTGCATTCAAATTGGCACTGAGCAGTATGACTGTGTGGAATGGGGAAGGAACTAGGGATTATAATGCAAAAAGCATGTGTTTTCATATCTTCAAAATGTGCAACTTTTAAAAATAAGAATGCAGAAGCTTCTCAGGAAAGTATGTCTGGAGAAGGGGCCTGATGACTTGCAGCATGACCAGTCTGGGTGCGGGGCTGGAAAGCACAAGCTAGGAGAGGGGAGGTATCTTTGCTTGCAACGATGAGGCACCAATTTTGGAGCACCACTCCCAGCCCAAACGGTGAAGAAACTATTCTTTTCCCTGTATATATGAGGTGCTATCCCTGTTGAAAAATCCACAAGGATTACCATACCCCAGGAGATGAAAAAGACTTCCAAGACTTTCTATGTGATACTGTTAACTAAAATGTACCTGGTTCATGTGGGAATTGTCCCTGTTAACTCACCCAGGTCTCCTGCATTCCAAGACTAGGAGTCCTTGAGGATTTTGGTAGTGACATGGGACAGCTGCCCTAAAAGTAACTGTAGTTGAAAGCCAGTTACCCAACCAGCAGCTTCTGGCTTTCCGCTGCCTGAAGCAAGGTAGTGTGTGTCTTGAGACATCTATCGCCATATTTCTGAAGTATTTTTAAAGTATTACTACAAAAACAGTCCTAGTGAGAAACCAATGGGAAATAAGCACTTAGGGGCTTGTGAAAATCCTGCTGGGTTCCTGTCTACATCTGCAGAAGCTTTTAAATCTGACCTCAAGGCACCCTGTGGCCAAGTAAACGTGCTTTGCTAAATGGGACACTGATTTTGTGTGCTGTGGTACACTGTGACCTGTGTCATTAAAAGTAGCTGCTGTTGCCAGATGTTCCACAAGTCTCCCTAGACCACTTATTTAAAGTGCTGGCAGCATCTACCACCATGCAGTCCAGCACCTAGCGGGCCAAATTACTATTTCTGTTTTCTTGAAAAGGTATAATGTTGAAGCATTTATCTGAAGTAGTTTGAGGCCATGCCCATGATAACAACTGGAGGGGTGAATAATTTCAGGCATATATCAGGTTCCACTTAGACCAGTAAAGTCTATTCTATGAATTCTTTCATCTCATTGTAGTTCAAGAACTATACTGGGCTTGCTCTTGAAAAGTCCTACTGACGCTCCCAGCATTCGCATTTTCATCGCACCTTCAATACTGATCTAAAATTAGACTCTGTTCCTGAAATTAATATGTTGCTCTTCAGTACACAAGCTGCAAATTGAACAATAAATTCTTGTCTTATATACTTGGTGTTGAAATAACTTGAGGTAAGAGAGGAAGATTTATTTTTTGCCACATCTAAGGTCATAAAGTAAATAATAGTAACTGTTTTCCATGCAGTCTGTTTGAAAGTTAAAGCAATCCATTAGCTAACAGAGCAAATTTTGCCTGGTAGCAGAACTATAGGTAAAATAGTAAAATAGGTAAGAGAGGTAATATAATAAAACTCAAAAGAAATATATATCAAGAATTTAACCCAGCATACAAATCTAGATGCATTATTGCTATTTTTTATTAAACTTATAAATAGGTACAAACTTTGACATACTTGATATAAACATCTAGACCTTATCTTATTTGAATGAATTAATGTCTGTTTAATAAGCAGAATGGTGCCAACAATTTTATAGATTTCCCCCCCCCCCCCAAATACTTCCCCCCCCCCCCCCGCAATATCTTCAAGCAAGTCACACTCTGAAAAAAATATGTTGGCCCTCATCCTGCAAAGGCTTGTGTATGTGTCAAGATTTACATGCTGTGAAGAGCCTCCTTGATTTAAATGGAGCTACTCACAAAGTAAAATGTTAAGCATCTGCACAAACTTCACCAGCTTTCAGACTTTTGTTTGAAATACATTTATGTGTTCTTAACCTTCATTTTGAAAGGGCTTCTGCTGCCCACTGTTCAATTTTTGTGAATCCAGTGCTTTCTGTAGCTGTTCTAGCATTGCTCCAGCCTCAATTTGCTGGAACATTACACAGGGTCCTGTAAACTCTGCAAGAGGAAACTGCAAGTGGGAAACCTGCCTAGTCTATACTTTTTGCAGATTAAGAGTGCAATACATGATCCTTTGAACAATATTAATAAATCTGTGTGAGTTAGTGACAGACGGAAGAATTTGATCCAAAAAGAAGTGTCTAAAATCCACTCAGCAGGAGTAAGGATGCCCCCCTATGAATGCCAATAACTTTCATTTTTACAAAAAGTTTCTAGTTCTGCTCCTGAAAAATCAGAAGTGATTTGAGAATGACACAGTATAGTACCATCTTCCTGAGTCTGCAAAAGATAATGCCAGAGTCTCCGCCGCTGTCCAAAGCTTTCTCAAATTGCAAAGAAGTGAAAAATCCTGATGTGAGAAGACACTTTTCACATTTTGCCATGTAAGTCCTACAGAAAGACAGAAAACTTGATGTCTTCCCAAAGTCTTCGAGGTGACTGTATAAGCTGTTTTGGAGGTGTTCACCATCTATCTTGGATACTGCTCAAGTTAGAGAGCTGAAAGTGATGATTTATAATTACCACCTGACTGCCACCCATTTGGAACACAGCACAGGAACTGTGGGAAAGACTGAGGTAGTTTAATTTAGGGGCATTCTTACTGAATTTTACTTTACACTCTGAATTAGCTTTGATAGGAGTCTCAATTTTAGGACTGCGCTAAATATGTCTTAGCAGTAAAATATACCAAATGTGCAACTGAACTATTTAGATTTTACTTTTTTTTAAAGGTCAGGCTTACATTCCCATTGTCTCTAGAAACCATTTCACACATTTTGTGAGCACAACATATTAAACATAAGAATGAGCTGATTGACAGTATCACAGCTAAAGACAGTACACAACTGTCTCATTTTTTGAAATGTCAAATAGATGTTCTGCTCTGGCATACTTCAAACTGGTTAAGAGATTTAGATATAAGTGTGTAGATCAATTTTTCACTGTCAAGCAGTAAATATAACTTAAGAAACAATATAGAAACAGGATGCTTTAAATACAAATATTTCCTTCCCCTAGGAGTTGTACAGGGGATGTCAACATGTGTGACTTCTGAAGATTCAGTGTCATCTGACTTTACATTTTTACCACCTATGAAGTGATATTTTGCATATAAAGTTCTGTTAAACCTTTGACCTGGCCTGATTTGTGTCAGAAGGACTTTGGTCTCGTCTGCTTTCTTTTGTATGTTTTGTTTTTCCTCTTTCCTGTGTTTACTCTCGGGACAGAACCAGTCTAATCTGTCCCTTCCTCCCTGCATGATTCTGAACATGGTATTAAGCAACAGAGCTGGCAACCAGGCACAGCTCCTGAGGTTCAAGGAAGTTAAGAAGGGAAGGAGCAACTGTGTAGGAATGTGGCAAGTGAGGCTGAAGAGAGGAGAGTGAAAGTGAAAACCAGGATAGGCAGGGAGAGTGAAGAGTGGATGAATGAACTAAAAGAGAAGCAGCAAACAACATCATGGGCCAGACATTGCTGCAGGAATAGCAGACACCCAGATTTCAGAGTTCAAGGCATGGTTGTGTCCAGGAGGATGAGGCCCTTCCCAGCTGCTGCTGTGCATCTCTTTAGATGATGGGAGAAAGGAAGGTGTCTGAAGGCTGCAGCTGTTACTACTCAATGTCAGCTTTAAATGGCTGCTTTGAGGAAGAATAAGATTTTAAATTGTTGAGGGAGAGAGAAAGGAACAACAAGAGAGAAGAGAACGAGTCAGGCCTCAATGTGACTTGTGATTTTATTTCAGGATGCTTGCCAACACATAGTTAATTAATTTTTCTCGTTACTATTGGATAATACTAAGAGATGTGTCAAGTTGTGACCTGTTAAAGGTGTTCAGAAGGCTTTCGGTCATTAGCAAGAAAAAGATGTTGCCACTCCTTAGGTTAAATATTTAATATGGCCACAGGCTGTCTGTGAATGCAGTGGAGGATCCAGCTGGAGTGGAGGGGGGGAGGTCTCTGGCAGAGAGGTGAGATCAAACAGGAAACTGAGCTATGTAGATGCCTGTAAGTCTGAACGTCATCTGCAGCCTAATATCACATTGAAATAAAATACATTTATAATGAAGTCTTCTGGCCTTAAGAAAGATTTGGATGCCTTGATGCCCTAAAGTATGGCAGATCAGTACCTGGAATCCTCTTCCAAGCTGCTGCTCCCCCAGTGGGAGGGAGGCCCTCCGACCTGCACTGTCTGGCCAGCAGAGGCACAGAAATTCAGAAACCCTACTGAGCTCCCAAGCCCTTGACTATGGTTGGTTTTGATGGCATCAGGAAGCCCCCATCAAAATTCCTCTCTCGCCCCAGAGATCTTCTTTATCCCTTATCCCATTTTCTTGAAGAGTGAAGGAGAAGTGATGAATCTGAATGCTCACTGGGTACTGTCACTAAGCTCCAGGGACTAAGGGACTCTGCTGTCCAGCCTATGGAGCCAGACAAGGATGGAGGGATTTATTTCACCCATCCTCTGTTCCCTGTCAAGTAACAGTGCATGGGCAAGACAGCTTTTGTAACTCATAATAGGAATTGCTGGTTTTGCTTTGAAAAGAAAGAATTGACATGTTGCAGGACTGTCAGCTTTGGAGCCAATCTCTTGAAAAGAATATCCCATTTCGTGTTGCAAACTAACACACCCATCCCTTAGTGGCACAGTTTCCTATCCCCTCCGTTGAATAGTCAAGGTTCATTTTCATTCTTTATTACCATTCTTTTAGCTTTACACAGTTCACTGCTGTAACTCCAAATAATCTCTATCTGGAATATCACTTTGGCTTTCTTTTTTTCATACTACTGGGAACTTATTTAGCGTTGTCAGTGTTTCAGTTTAACTGCCTTCTTTTTTTATTTTGGTGTTGAGTTGCTGGAAGATTGTTAGCTGAGTTTCTGAGTGGATCACATTAGCTTCTCATTCTGATTTAAAGGTACCAAATGCTAAAAGTTGGAGGGCTGTGTCACTGCAGAGACTTCCATTTTTTCAACAACCATGAATATTGCCTATAATGAACTTCTTTTCTGCCCTCCTAATGCTTTCAGTATACTTGTGATAGACATTCTCAAGATGACAAGTTTAGATATAAACTTCCATAGCTGTAAACTTGTGTTCTCAAATCTCTGTAATTCCTTCTTGGTAGAGGAATACATGTTGTTGTTTTTTTTTACCTCCCCATGATTACGTAGTTTCAAGTCTCAGTAATTCTAAAAATTATTGTTACTTGCTAGCAATAATGTGGACTTTTATACAACTTGTCTTTCTGTAAGATTGGTTTCATTCTTTTTTTTTCTCTTTTATCTCTGCAGATACAAGCAAGTGTGTTAGAAGTGACTTGTATCTTTACCAAAGCACTTAAAATCAGTCAGTTCCTTCTTCTCTTTATGATTTCTGTGCATGCAGAGCAGAAAGCAATAAATTCATTCAAGATCAGGCTCTGTCCTTTTCTTCTCAGGAGTGAATCCAGAGATCTCTGCTGACTGCTCTGGAGTTGTTGTTGAGGTATCTCAGTTCAAATGAAACCAAACTTCAGGTTTTTCTGTGTAGCCAGCAGTGCAATTCTCTCACTGTCAGCAAGATGCTCATTCCCAGGAGTGCTTAAACTATGTTTTCAGAATGGTTACAAAGATGGTCATATCTTTTTTCAGCATGCTCTGAAATTACATTGATAATTAGGGTGTTTTACGAAGTACTGCAGGAATTCATTACACTGTGAATAAAGACAGCTGATTTTTTCACTTTCCCTTCAAATCTGTATGCATTTTAACTCTCTCTGACATTCTTTGCCATCCTTTTGCACCATATAGAACTGCGGTGCTATTGCAGCAGTTTGATACCTACTGGTGCAGCAATACAGCTCTCTCTGATCTGAGGGATTAACTGTAGATGTCTCTTAACATTTTTCCCCTTCCTTGGGCCTAAATTTTGGCAGATTCGTACTCTTTTCAGAGAGCTTTCTATAATATGACTGAAATTAGTTTTACGATGAAGCGATCCAAGAAAAGGGCTTAGAAATTATTATTTTTGTATTCAATTAGCACTGCTGTGTGATTTGAGATTCTCTGGCAGAACAAAAATATTCAGTTTGCTGATGTGACTTCTGTGATCTGCAGTAAATATTGTCAAACTTGAAAAGTTTGAAAAAGAGTTTTCACTCTCCTCAAATTTTCAATGGTCTACCCTTATCAAACACTGTAGATTTTATTCTGGGCTTCTGCATGTAACCATTCTGCCCCAACAAATGGAGCTTTGCTTCGGTATGAGGGCCTGTGAGGAAATCCTTCCTACTTTCCTATGCTTTTGCAAGTCACTCATGGCACACAGGTAAGTTCCCTTCTTTTGGTGGGGCAGAGCTGGCTTGTGGACCCCTTGGCATTTGCCATTTCAAAAGCCAGGCTGGGTATTTTCCTACAGAAAGTAGTGGTCTTGATTTTTGAAATCCAACTGTCTCTCTTATGTTCGAGTAAGACAAGATAATATGGGATGAACCTTTCTGGCTGCAGGGCTTATGAATAACTGAAGAGATGAAGAGGCATAGAGGAAGAGTCTGTCTTTTTGGGGAGTCGTCTTGCATATAAGGAACAGCAAATAGATTCACATGGCCAAGAAGCAGAGTTTGAGAGGCCTAAATGACCTTCAAATTACTATTTTCCAAGATCTGTGAACTTTGCTTTCTGCTTTTTTTAAGGTAAACGTTTTCCATAGAATTGATCTGTAATTTGAACACTTCTGACACCTCTGTTGCTACATGTAGGAAATTTGAAAAGATTTATTGTTTTTGTGTAGTAATTGCCTTCTGCTCCTGAGAGAGTGGCACTGACACAGCACTGCAACAGCAGCGACGCTGTGGCTGTGGATTTCCCATGTGTAATTCATTCTGTCACAACGTATTTTTCCACCTCTGAGATTTTCTTTAACTTTTGTTGACTGATCTCATCAATATGCTGCAATAGTGAGACACTGAAAAACAATTGCAAATTCTGGTATGTTGGCTTGCTAGAAAGATTTACTCTTTTTCTGAGATATTTACTAAAAACTAATTACATTTGGTTTAGAAAACATATGAGTTGCATTATTGTTTTTTAAAAATGGCAAAGATTTCAAGAAAGCCTCTTTTTATAGCTTCTAGACTCTTAAGGAACATAAGTTTTACATAAAGTAATGTTTTATTTTTCAAGAATAGTTGGTTTTAATCCAAATGCCAAAAGCTAAGACATTTGAGAATGCCAAAATCTTTTTCTATTTTCATTGGCAAAGAATTCCGATTTAATATGATATATGCTTTTACAGCTTTGAAAGGTGATATGTGCCACTATTATTGCTAACATTTCTTTTGCTTTAGAGGAAAAATCAGCAGGGAAGAATACAGGGCTTTGCAAGAGAGTAGAGAGCATTATAAGTACATTAATTATCCTGGCACTTCTAGTATTTCTTCAAATACATTTGTCTTAGTGTTACAGCTCCATTACAGCTAAACGCCAATCAGCTTTTCAGAGTTCTAACATGATTTTTAGAATTTAGAATGGCATCATATGAAATCATCTCTCAGAAGCCCGCTGTATATTTTTGCAATAAAGCTAATCCTTTAGATAACTGTTTGCCTTGTCTTTTCTTAATATTTTCCCTTTCATTTAAAAAAATTCCAAAACATTATTTGAACAAATGATGTCTGCCTAAGTGACACATACATTTAATAGTTCTTTTTAGATGTACAGATCCTCAAGAACGACCTGGTGGCAACATTTCAAGTCCATCGCTGTTGCCCATGCCCAGAGCTTGTCTCTTGTGTGTTGGTCAATCTGTTTGTGCAATGCGCTGATTCAGTGTGTGCTCCATCCCTCCTCTCCTGGCCTGTCCACACAATAAACTAAAGGCTTTTGGTCACACAGTTACAGTGATCACTGAGACAGGTTTTGGGTGCACCTGCATGAGCAGGTACATTTGTGCTCTTTGAGCATCTGGCCTTTATGGTGATACAAAGCAAATTCCACCTTGGAAAGCTAAGGATCTAGAGCAAAGCTCTAGATAAATTAGGAATGCCTCAGAAAAAAAAGGGGACTGGAGGCCTAACTCTCACCTCCTTGATGTTTATTCCATAGATCAGAGAAAAGTCAGTCTTTCACACTGATTCAAAAGGGACCAAAACAAAGCTCTGAGTTTGCAGATGTCTGCATACCTCTGAAGGAAACAATTCTGCCTGTCTCCAAATCTCTTCTCTATTGTCCTGCCCTGCATGACCCGTTGTCCCCTCGCTCCTCCTGCTTCCCCTCTATTCCTGCAGTAGATCCAGCAATTTTGCACAGGTCCTTCTCTCTCCAGGCCTGTTTACCTCTTTCCTTGCGCTGAGAGAAGGATCTTTTTGAGACAGCAAAAATGCACATGCGTTAAATAAAGTACAAGCCTGGTCATAAGAAAGCCACCCAATAACTTATTTATGTACAAAATTTCACTGTGGATTCAAAATCCAAGTCAGAGGAGAACCCTGCTAGCTTGATTTTGACTGTGTGACTTGAGGCAGAAGTAAATAAATCCCAGACTTGCTACTTCTGTCATCTTTCCTCTGTACATTGCTGTGTGAATCAGCGAATAAGGATGTGAAAGTCCATTAAGTGACTCACAGAGCATGTTTCCAGAGAAGTGAAGGTGACAGAATTAGCTCTTCCTGAATATAACCATGGCTTTGAAGCTTGCTATCAAACCCACTTTCAAGGTCAAGGTTGTCATTAGTCCGCAAGCTGTCCAGAAGCCACAATGTACTCAGACTCAGGTCTTGCACAGCCCAACTCACTTCCTTTGCACTGAAAGGTGGGGTTTTACCCAGATCTCAAGAAATTGCATAACAGAAGTGTGCATGTCACCTGCATCCAGGAGGTGTACCCATCCGTGGTACTACTGTTCCAGGCATGCCCACCCAGTGCAACCAAACTTAGACGAGGGACCCAGGAAGGCACAGAGCAAGAAACAGCCTGGTTCCTCTCCTCTCGTTTCATCTGGGAGTCCACAGCCCATCACAATGTCCATCAGTCCATTTCTAAATACCGCACAGCAGTACATCTCTTCTTTCAGTTTCCATCCTGAGAGTCAGTTCTGGGTAACATTTTTCTGCTTTTATTTATAATAAGCCTTTTTTTTTTTCTTAGGAGTTACATCTTCTTCTAGGACAAGGCTTGTCACAGTGTGTACCCTAGTTTAAAGAATGTTTTATTACCTTACAAGGCATGCTGTCTCTCCTAATCCATTGCTTTTTATTCCCTTAAGGCCAGCTGAGGTAGAACACTCTCAGCCCACTCAGGCTGGAAGAAGGTAACCAGAACAGATTGGGACCTCAGAGGGGAAGTGGGTACAGTAAGAGGGTAAAAATTTTAGGTGTTCCCAAGGCAAGATTTCTGAAGTGTGACAAAATCCACCAAGCACAGTGCCTGCCCGATGTCACACAGGACATATAAGCCTTGAAGCATAGAACAACTGACAGGGCCTTTGGCTACTTGGAGCTTCCCTGTGCCTAGTTTCTCTAGTGCATACACTAGAGAACCAAGATAGGCTTGTTAGCTGGCCACTTCAAAACAAAACAAAACAAAACAGAAAAAGACACAAAGTCCAGACTCTCCTGCAATTGACTGCTGCACATGCACTACCTTTAGCCAGTCAAGGCTATGCTAGAGTCACTGAGCGAACTGAACTGCCTGAGAAGATGCAGAGCCCAAGTGGCTGTGTGTCACAGAGTAACTTCTAGGCTGGTCACAGGAGTGGCGCTACTGCTGACAACTCCAGCAAATTAGGTTGCCTTCCCAGAAACCAGTGTGACAATGGCCAAAATGACCAGAACAGTGATTGAGCTGCAGCTCTAAGTCAGGCAGAAAGGAAACATCCAGGATGTTGCTGAGGGCAGAAGGCTGGCATTTGGCACGGCTGTCATTTGCTTATTTGCCAGTCTGCAGAGAACTCTGATGCTTACGTGGATTAGCCATGCCAGAGGCCCTCTGGCAGGGCCTGTGCTTTGGTTGATTCTTGTGGTACAAGGGGAAGTTCCATCCGAGGGAGATCCCACAAGGGAAGAGACAACCCCAGATGGGCCCTGGATTCAGGGAGAAGTCTGACTACCAGCCAGCGGATGATCTCTCCAGGGCCAGCTCATGACATCACATGCCCAGATGTCATCAGCAAAGATGACTAGGGTATGTGGGGGAGTGACTCCAAAGGGAAAGCAGAGATTGTCAGAGACAGACTGAAGGGTGACTGCTCCTCTAACAAGGTCAAACAGGGCTGTGAAAGATTGAAGTCTAGTTGTGTTCACCAAAATGCCACAAGTTGCCCCTGAAGCATGCCCATGTGAGCATGGCATTGCATTCACCCTCTCTGCACAATCTTTTCTCTGCAGCTGCTTTTCCTTCAGCCTGGATGTCTGAGTGAGCAAATCTTGCAATGACTTGCCTGTGCAGATCCACTCTTGGTGTAGGGGATTCCTGTTGAGCTCACAGAAATTGTGGAGTACAAAGTAAGAGAGGCCTGTGGGACTGCTAGCGCACCATGTTCACTCCTG
>NW_010190471.1:0-1168 GCF_000695765.1 Mesitornis unicolor | reverse complement strand
TGGAGTTACTGGAAAAACTGAGGTTTCCAGTGCAGACCAGTGAAGCAAGACACAGGATGTGCTGTACTTGAACAGCCATAACAACCTGAAGACCCTGACAAGTTAAAGCCCAACATAGATTCATAGAATGGTTTAGGTTGGAAGGGACTTTAAAGCTCATCCAGTCCAGCCCCCCTGCCATGGGCAAGGACACCTCCCACCAGACCAGGTTGCTCAAAGCCCTGTCCAACCTGGCCTTGAACACTTCCAGGGAGGGGACATCCACGACTTCCCTGGGCAACCTGTTCCAGTGTCTCACCACCCGCACAGAAAAGAATTTCTTCCTAATATATAGTCTAAATCTACCCTCTTCCAGTTTAAAACCATTCCCCTTTGTCCTATTGCTACCTGCCCTGGTAAAAAATCCCTCCCCAGCTTTCCTGTAGGACCCCTTCAGGTACTGGAAAGTTGCAATAAGGTCTCACTGGAGCCTTCTCTTCTCCACGCTAAACAGCTCCAACTCTCTCACCTGTCTTCATGGGGCGGGGGGGATGCTCCAGCCCTCTGATCAGCTTCATGGTCCTCCTCTGGACCTGCTCCAGCAGCTCCATGTCCTTTTTGTGTTGGTGGCCCCAAAGCTGGACGCAGTACTCCAGATGGGGTCTCACAAGAACAGAGCGGAGGAGCAGAATCACCTCCCTTGACCTGCTGGCCACACTTCTTGTGATGCAGCCCAGGATGTGGTTGGCCTTCTGGGCTGCAAGCACACATTGCCAGCTCATGTTGAGTTTTTCATCGACCAACACCCCCAAGTCCTTCTCCTTGGGCCTGCTCTCGAGCCATTCTCCGCTCAGCCTGTATTTGTGCTGGGAACATCCTATTTCAGTATTGCTAATGATAAGCATTCAAAATTCATGAGGCAGCACCCCTAGATCATAAGGGTTTGGGAGTCTTTTAACATTTTTAGAGTTTTATAATTCATAATTTCTCTTTACTATTACATGACATAACTTAAGACTTTCAGAACTCCACATCACCCAACTATTGTAAGATACATAATACAATTGTGTTTCTAGAGTAATGATTAACATTTCAGATTATTTCCATTTTATTTTATTTCATTTCACTTCACTTCTTTCATGAAATTGCTTGAGTCACATGTCATTGTCCTGGTTTGAGCTAAATAGAA
>NW_010190470.1:21525-44891 GCF_000695765.1 Mesitornis unicolor | reverse complement strand
CAGCAGCTTCTCCAGGAGGTTGCTGTGGGAGGAGGTGTCCAAGGCCTTACTAAAGTCCAGGTAGACAACGTCCACAGCCTTCCCCTCATCCACCAGGCAGGTCACCTCGTTATAAAAGGAGATCAGATCAGTCAAGCAGGACCTGCCCTTCCTGAACCCGTGCTGACTGGGCCTGATCACTTGGTTGTCCTGCATGTGCCGTGTGATGCACTCAGGATGATTTGCTCCATCACCTTCCCTGGCACCAAGGTCAGACTGACAGCTCTGGAGTTCCCCGGGTCTTCCTTGTGGCCCTTCTTGTAGATGGGCATCACATTTGCAAGCCTCCAGTCCACTGGGACCTCCCCAGTGAGCCAGGACTGTTCTTTACCCCTTTCCTTCTTCTGTGTCTTATGTATAGAGAGCATAGGAGGCTAGCTGTAGGATCAGTAGGAGGAAAAAAAGAAGCAACTTTAAAAGGGAGAGAGTGAGAGATTGGTTATGAAGAGTCTATCACATTGAAGGCAGGTGCAGAATCTACAAGACACTGTTCTGGAGAGAAGTAGCAGAGGAGAAGATGGACTGAGAGGAAGCTCAAACTGTAAGGGGGAATGAGTAGAGGGTTTCAGCTATTTTCTTCACACCCAAAAATAGCAGGTGCTTCTTAAAGTAGGTTTTAATTTAGTTCTACCCATGAGTTATTGTGCAATCATAAGCAAACCACTTACGTTTCTTACAACAGCTGCTGTAATATTTTTCCCTGTAGGGTGCTGAGAGGCTTAATTAGTTTTCAAAGTGGCTTTGTGAGCCTTTGGCTAACAGAGGCTGTGAAAGTACAGCATCTCTCAGCTCACTTGTGGCACGCAAGCCACCTGACGAGGTCCCACAGCAGTGTTTCTCATTGTGTTCCTCTGTATCTCAGACGTCCCCATGCAGCAGAACATGGCTCTGTTTGAGTTCAACGGCCAGTGTGGCTATCTGCTCAAGCATGAATTCATGCGGCGTCCAGACAAGCAGTTTGACCCCTTCTCTGTGGACCGCATTGACGTGGTGGTGGCGAGTACCCTGTCTGTCACGGCAAGTACAAACCATGGTGCTGTTCCTCCCCTGCCAGCCAGCTCCTGGCACCATGTACATTATAGAACTGGCATCCATGGCTCTGCTATTTATTACCCAGCAGGGTTCTTAGTGGCAAATGAACCCAGAGAGTCCTGTGGGAGAGAGTTACCATGACAACTCCCAGTCTTTTCACTATTTTAAATTAATCATAATCGCATGAAAATGGAAAATTAGCATCTGCCACGCAGGAGAAGCCAAAGCTGTGACGATGGGGAAGGGAGGAGGTTTAGAGGAAGTGCTGAAGCAAGAAACATGAGTGGGGGTAAAAGCAAAGCCTCTTGTGGATTGGAAGCTGCAGCAGAAAAGATGTTTTGGGGTGGGAGAGTGATTTTGGGGTTCTTCTGTTTTATTCTTTTCAGCGGTTGCTAATGATGTTTCTGCTTTTTCATAGATACTCTCTGGTCAGTTCCTCTCTGACCGCAGTGTGAAGACGTATGTGGAAGTAGAGCTGTTTGGGTTGCCAAGGGACACAAAACGCAAATACAGAACCAAACTGACCTCCACTGCCAACTCCATTAACCCTGTGTGGAAAGAGGAAGCTTTTGTTTTTGAAAAGGTAATAAGGTTTGATGGTAATTTAGACAGAGAATCATTAAAGGTCTTGCTGGCCACAAGCACTGCCTTGTGAGAGACCAGTGGCAACAGATCTGGAGGTCTCAGCCATGGCTTTAGACACACGAGATGTTTTCTGTTGCTCTCTCAGCTAATATCCAAATGGCATCATCCAAACCAACTCTCCAGCAGCATTTCCCTGAACAGACAAGGGGTAGCTGGGAACATTTCTGGAAATAACAGGCATCAAAAGTCTCCCATTTGTGATGCACTTCAGACTGAATTGACTAATCAGCATTGAAAATTTCCAGCACTTGGAAGCAGAAAGGAACTGAATGTCTGTGGTTAAACTGTAAATGACAAGCAGAGAAACTAGAGAAGTAATGGGTCTAGTGGGAGGTTCTCAGTTGTGCCAGAATATGGAAAGCTGCCCTGTTTGTCCACCAGAATTCAGTGGTCACTAATCCAGCTATGTGTGCAGGGGAGTTCAGTCACAGGTGGCAGTAACATTTCTTTCCTTTCCGCAGTAAGTCACAAAGGCAAAATGCATGTTACCTAATTCATCTCTGTCAAGCGCACTCTGAAATAGCAGATATTTTCAGCCTACTTGGGATGTGGTAGATAAATATTATCCTCATTTCAAAAAACACTTTTCAGGCTTCAGTTCTGGCAGAAGAATTTTGAGCTCAATTTATAGCAGAAGAAAATGGGGGAGGAGGGAGGCAAAAGCCCTTATGGCAAAGTTACTGTGCTTGCTATATTCTCCTCCTAAGAAGTTCATTGCCTTCTCCAGTGAATTGCTTCATGGAAACTGTGGTTTGGAAGGTTTGTTGCCCCATGTTTTTTCTGTAGGTAAACTCCCCTCCTGTGATCCTATGCAGTCTCTCCTCCTAAAAGCCTGTGTCTTGTGGAGTTCCTGTGAATTCAATTACATCTGTGATAATCTGTAGCCTTATTACAAGATGCAGAAATAGGCAGTGACTTCCTCGGAGAGATGGCATTATTTTGGTGGAAGAAGGAGAGAGAAAAGTCCTACTCAGTGAGGCTACTATGCTGGTAGGAATTAGAAGTGAGGACACTGGTGCCTTACTCTGTTTTTTCCTTAGATTATGATGCCTGAGTTGGCATCTCTCAAAATTGTGGCTTGGGAGGAAGGAGGGAAGTTCATCGGTCATCGTGTCATTCCTGTTATTGCAGTGCACTCAGGTAAATTCTGTGGAAATTTCTTCAACTTTTATGCCCTTGAGACCTATCCATTGGAAGCTGTACAGAAGATACGAGTATCTGCATGTTTTGCTACTTAATCTCCATTCCTGTAGGCACTGGAGCCTTCAAATTCATCTCATTATAGCGTTGGCTTAATTCTATAATATATTCACCATGCCCTGCTGTAAAGGAAGACTTTGTTTTACTGTTGGAGCACACAGACAGAAAGGGACAGAGATTCTGTCAGCTTACCTCTCCTGCTTTCTGTTTTCAGGCTATCACCACATTTGTCTCCGCAGTGAAAGTAACATGCCGCTCACCATGCCCTCTCTGTTTGTGTACCTGGAAGTTAAGGACTATGTTCCTGATGCTTGGGCAGGTAGTATGGGTTAGAATGCTTGGGGCAGGGCGTGTTCTGGCTTTGTCCAAACTGCAGAGCAGAGCAGATGTAACGTCTCTCTGGTTTGGAATGAGTCAGTCTTTTTACTGCTTTTACTCAGAGGCAGAGAGAGGTTTCCTTGAGTGAAGAGGTGATAACTTTCAGGATGTTATAATATCAGGGACTGAGAATAAGGTTTTAGGGAGCACAGGAGCATAGTTCTTGCTGGTACTGAGATACAGTGATCCTTAAAAAGGGGATGGTCAAACAGGAAGAGATGAATCAGGAAAGAAGCTCCACTGGAGGCATTATCAGCAAAACTTTTTAACAATCATGAACAAAGCCGTGCAGAATGCAACAGCATCAGCCACAGACGTTCTTGTGCATACTTTTCATGTTTACTCTCTCCTCCCCATACAAATGAATCTTATTCATGGGGGAAGTCCTGTGAAATGGATGGTTTTAACGCATATTTGTAAGGAAGACCAGGACTGGAGTGTATTGTACAGTATTGGACTGGAGTGAGAGCAGGAAGCTGTGCAGGTTAGGAAAGTCTTGGGATTTTGGGAGCAGTATGCTCTTTTCAGCTTCATAGAGCTGCCCTAAACATCAGTTGTGAGCCATCACTTTAGAATAGGACTGAGATAAAGCCAGTCCCTTCCCTTTGCACAGCCAGGGAGAAGCTTGTTACAAGTAGAGAACATGGCATTTCCCTTCGCCATAATTTCCTGTCCTAGACCAGAAAGCAAGCCAGAAGGCAAGGAAAAACAGAGTACAATGCGTCACTTGATAATCCAAGCAAAGACCTCCTCTTTGTTTCTAGATCTGACTATTGCACTCTCCAACCCCATTAAGTTCTTCAGTCTGCAAGACAAGAGATCAGTTAAGCTAAAAGATGGCTCCGTGGAGGTAAGCGTTTCCAAGTTCTCTCACTGTCTCTAAAGGATATTGCACAGATTCAGCTTGAAATAATAGAGCTTTGATTTACTTCTGATCTTTGTTTTAGAGGCTTGGCACCCAGAGGAACTTTCCATGTGCCGAAACTAATGGGATACCAGACTCCACTGGAAAATTCAGCGTTCCTCTTTCAAATGGGCCTGCAGGTAAAGCTGTGGATGTGGGGTGAGCTAAAAGTAGAAGGAAAAGCCTGTACACTCAAAAAGGCTGGAAAGAGACAGTACTGGAGGGTGAAGATTCTTGATAATGGGGTCAGAACCTCTCAGGCCAAGTCACCAACTGAAATTCTGGTACTTGTCCTGAATGGCAAAAGTTGGAGTTATCCCCTGACTCTTGCTCTGGGACAAATGTGATGTGCATAGCCCTTTTATTCCACAACAGAAAAGTAACCTCAGAAGAATACCTGGAAACAAGCTGCAGGTCCAACCGGCATCTTTCCCTTCCAAGACAGAGCTAACACAGCAGGGCAGTACTGCTGTTGCCTGTGCTGTCTTCCACACGTGCTGAAGGCTTTGATTGATGACCTGAGCTTTCCAGGTTCAGCACAGAGTTCCCTGAGAGGTAACTACATTGAGAGGGAACGTCTGTCCAAGGAAGAAGTGGCCTGTGGTAGAGATGTAGCCTCTCATCTTAAGTGTGTAATTGGAGGTTGCATATTAATTCTGAGCACAGACATGATAATTCTGGGCATTTGTGAGACAAAGGTTTTAAGATCTGGCTTGGTTTTGTCCCATAATACCACACTGCTCTTCACCTCTTTGTTGTTCTTGTCAAGGGTCTCTTTCTGTGGATTACTGTGATTTCTGACATTTTAAGTATGTTTAGATGCCCCGGAAAACTGTGTATCTTGTGAAACTGCACTTGCACCAGTGTCCAGTTGTGTAATACTTGGGAGCTTTAAAGATTAGCGGTTTTCTTCATCAGCTCAGATGAACACCAAACTCTTTATAAGATCCAGTCCAAGTTCAGAATGAACAGGTCGCACATCTGGCATTCTGCAAGAGTGGGAACAGAGCTCAGGCCTGTGTTTTGGCCACTAGATTAAATGGAGACCCATTAGCAGAACAAGGGCAAAGACTATTTAACTCTGACCAGTCAGATGAGTTGAAAAAAAGTTGTGGATTTGCTTTAATAGAAGTCAAAATACAAAGTCATCATTTATTGCTAGGTTTAAAGAAGCTCTAGCAGAGAAAGCTCTTCCTAACAGGATATATGTGTCTTTTATTGGCTTTATTTATGTTTATAGGTGTCTTCTTCTTGGCTTTATAAAACAAGATGGCCAACAAACATTAAAGGTGTAGTACTGGTGAAGGTGCCAGAAGGAATATTCCTCAAACGTGCTTCTAATACAAACTGACTGATAGCGTGTCAATTAGAACACGTGCCCTACCATACACTGCGATTACCTCCTTCTCTCCTGTTGTGTTTTATAGTAATTGACAGCTAATCAGTATTTCTTCCATATTAACTGTATCAATGTGATTAGTGTCCTTTCAAATATGTTGAGCAAACAACTGGTTTTCTCAAATTTCAGACCAGAATATCCTTCTCACATAATCAAAACAAGTTTACACGTGCCAAGTCATCACAAAGCAATATTCAGCTAGTACAAAGCAAATGCCCTTTTTGTCCAGCAAGGCAGAGAATCCTGTTCCCTTTCTGCTGTGCCTGTTAACACAGTTCCCAAGCACTTAAGCATCTCAGCAGGTTAATTAATTTCTTTGTATTCACACCAACATGCTCCATGTGGCCCGTGTCCTTCATGAGCTCTCCACTGTCCGTTTTCAACCCAAAGGCTCAAGACAGATCATAAACAGGAACCTCTTTTGTGATTTCAGGAGCAGCAGCTTTTGCCAAGGATGAAAACATGATAGAAGTGATGCAGATTGCAGGTAACTCCTCTCATGCTGTTCATGTGGGCTGAGGCCCTGCCAGTCATCTTACATTCCCTCTCTGCCCAGTTTCTGACTGGGATAGAGATGAAGTCTGTTTTGCAAATTAAAAAAAGACCTGACCCAACCATGCCTGCTGTAGCCAGCACTAAAGACAAACCACGTGAATCTCAGGGCTCGGGGACCCGGTTTCCCTGCCTGTGGCACCAGTTGCCCATTTAGACAACTGCCATGGTGCGTGGTGAGCTCTGGGGCTGGGATTGAGCTCACAGCGGGTCTCAAGGAGAAGAGAGGCTTGAAGTTGCCATGGTTCATGCCTTACATGAGCTGGGCCACTGTCATTTGCACGGGTAGGTCAGAAGAGCTTTGGACTGCTCCATCTTTAGCCCTCTGGGGCCACTGGCTGCAGCAACCCTGCGGCAAGTCAACTTTATAGCAAGGTAGGAGGCAGTAGCTGTCACATGAGTGCTGCTCTGGCCATATTCAGTGGTTCCTTTACCCTGACTAAATCAGAGGTAATGAGGCTGCAAGGAGGCTTCAGCACACGTGTACCCTCTGTAATAATACAGTGTTCACCTGTATCTCAATGCAGTGTGAAACAATTCGGCACAAAACACTAGTAACCAGTGTGCCCAATTGCTGCACAAAACTGAAGGCACAAGAGTAAACCTATTGCACTCTGAATATAGTGCTAAGTAACTGTTATGCATGTTAAGTGGTTGGTTTTTTTTAAAGTTATTCTTAAAGATTCCCCAGGACAGAGCTATGATTACTTTAAATATGTACTCTGGTAAAAGGTATCGCATAATATGGAAGCGTAGTGGGCTCTGGTTTGGGAGTCCAGACTTGTTGACTGAGAGTCTTGCATTTAAGCTGGACGCTTCGTTTTCCTCAGTGAGAGCCTTTTGGACGGAGCTGACCCTGCACAGCACAGCGTTGTGTTCAGACACACCCACAAGTTCTGCTAATTTTCACACGTTCCAAGCCAAAAAAGAAAGTTACTTCCCCTGAACAGATAGATAACTCCGTGTGCCCTTTCTGCTGCGGATAACCTCATCTGACTGACTTGCTGCTGCTAGATAACAAGTCCTCCAGCAGTTCACAGGCATCTTTCCCCTCAGTTCAAGAAGGACAGGGAACTGCTGGAGAGAGTCCAGCGTAGGGCTACAAAGATGATGGAGGGAGTGGAGCATCTCCCTTCTGAGGAGCGGCTGAGGGAGCTGGGGCTCTTTAGTTTGCAGAAGAGGAGACTGAGGGGAGACCTCATTCATGTTTAGAAATATTTAAAGGGTGAGTGTCACGAGGATGGAGCCAGGCTCTTCTCGGCGACAAACAATGATAAGACAAGGGGTAACGGACACAAACTGGAACACAGGAGGTTCCACTGAAATTGGAGAAGAAACTTCTTCTCAGTGAGGGTGACAGAGCCCTGGCCCAGGCTGCCCAGAGAGGTTGTGGAGTCTCCTTCTCTGCAGACATTCAAAACTCGCCTGGACACCTTCCTGTGTAACCTCATCTGGGTGTTCCTGCTCCGGCAGGGGGATTGGACTGGATGAGCTTTGGAGGGCCCTTCCAATCCCTAACGTTCTGGGATTCTGCAATTTTTATCTCCCTCAAAAGCTCTTTCACAACTGAAGACTTGTCACAGGCATTAAAAGTGGAAAGGACAAAAGCACCTGTCATTGTAAACTCAGTTTTCCAAATACATCAGTAGTAAAATAACAACACTTTTCCCTTATAATTAGAGCTGCAAGCTAGCTTAAAAATTACACTGTCTTTGAGTTACTTAGAATTGTGGACAAGGGTGTGAGGCACCAGACAGACTGGCACATCACCACCAGTGTGTTCCTCTGGCCAAAATACCACAAGGCAGCATTTCTTCTTGCCATCCCAGCCATCCCCATGCCACACATCCACCAGATGGTGAACTGAGCTGCATGGAATGCTGGAAACAGGCAAGAAAAGCTGCATGAAGGCAGTGCTGTAAAAAAGAAACCTGTCTGACTCCAAAAGGTATCACAGCGGGTTGAGAAATGCTGTGTGTAAGAAAACAGCCTCTTTAATTTGTGTTTTAGAGCCACAGACAGCCAGCCTCACAGATCTGCAGGAGATGAAGCTCTTCCTGAAGCTGCTGAAGAAGCAGGAGAAGGAACTGAGGGAGTTGGAGCGGAAAGGAAGTAAAAGGAGGGAGGAGCTGCTGCAGAAATATTCTGCACTCTTTTCGGAGCCCGTCTGTTACGGAGGCAAGAAAAGGATGATGCGAACTAGGAAAACCCAGAAGAAGAGGTAAATACAGCACAGGGTCTGGCCTGCAAGTCCCCTCCCCATACCGAAGCAGAGGGATCCCTAAGAGAAACATGAGCTTCCTTTCTCTGAAGGAAGCATGGAGTGGTGTGGGCATCCACATCTCCCTGGGTTTGTAGGGTGTTGGATGTTCCCACAGAGGGGTGGGGAGGAAGGGCAGGACTGTATTGGCATCTCTAGAAGCAGCACAGCTGCCATATCTGTTCTGCAGGAGTTTGACAGCAGGTGAGGTTGGTACATGTGCAAATCCTGTAGAAATGGCAGAAAGCATTGATAGCCAAGTTTTGGAACTGAGAGAGAGGTTGGAGATGGACCTCATCCACCTGGGGGAGGAACACCACGATGGGATACGAAGGAAGAAAGAACAGTACGCCACAGAGGTAAGGACTGCAAACGTCAACAGAAAATGTAGCCTAGGAGAGCCCCTGCAAGGTCAGCCTGAAAAATGGAGTTATTCACTAAACTAGGAGCTTGGAAATGTGGCCACAAGGGAGGAAACACCCCTCAGAGCAATTGTCAGGTCCAGGCAAGATAATGGAGAATGTAGACAGCGGTGCTTCTTTGTTAGAAGGTATAAAAATCCAGCAGAAGCATTTTTATAGGTCTGCAGTTTGAAAAAAACATGTGAAATGCTGCCCTGGAGCACGTCAGGCTCCATCTGCTTAAACTCTCCCAATAGCTTAGCTTGAGGTTCATGTGGCATTTACTGGCTTCGTACGCTGCCAAGTGCCAGCTCTCTAGAAGCATGGGTACAAGAGGCTGTAGCACTTTTCTCACAGCTCCCTGCTTGATGCTGTACTGTGAGAGCTAGGGTGACACACAGGTACAGTGAAGGCCTCCTGCAGCCATGCTGTAGGGCAGCCATGCTCACCGCTGCCATTCAACCAGGACTGATGATGCGTGGGAACAGAGCAGCCATTGCCACATCTGGGCTGATAAAATGAAGCCTTGTGAGGGGCAGTACTTGTTGGACCATCCCTTAGCACTGCCAGCAGGGCTGGATCTCATTCCTCTTGAAAACTGCAAAGTGTTTTGCTGTTTGACTTAGAAGTCAGATTAAATGTCTTTGTAGGGTGTCGCCAGTCAGTCCTGCAAGCACATCAGGGTTTCCCATGCCCTCACACTCCCCACCTCAAGCAAACACCAGCAAGAGACACAGTAATGCCTGGAGACAAGGTGTAGTCCACAAGATGGTGGTGATAAATGTGGCATACACCATCTGTTTCAGTGAGAGGGGCACGATTCCAGGATTTGGAGGCCTTTTCCTGTCATTATTTCCCAAAGGAGTTTGTGTCATATGTCTTAAATCTTGGGTTCCCTGGTGCACGTTGCCTTGATAAGCACCTTGCAAGCTGTCTACAGGACTGGCTGGTCTAGCCTGTACCAACCCTGAGGGGGGAAAAAAGAAGCCTGCCTCTTGAGAACTTGCTTACCTGGAAATCATACTTATCACCTGAGAGAGAAGCCAAAGGAACAAAACATTCTTGTCTCACAGCTGTCAAAAACTCTGAGATTTAGTGAGCAAGGCTACAAAAAAGAAATCAAAACCTGCGCTCTCACTGTGCAGCACATAGCCCAGCAGCCAGGGATTTTCCTTGCAGGCTGTCTCTTGACAGGCAGCAGTGCAGGCAGGTATGACTGCACTGGCACTTACCTGCCAGGAGTTTCCACAGAGCTTTGTTACCACAAGACAGAAAGTCCATCCTCTTGCTGCTAACCTCTGTTGTTTAGAAGATAAACTCTGCTGCTGCTTCCCACCTACCCACAAGTACAGTGAATCTGGTGCTGCCTCCTGCACAGAGAGGGAGAAAGCTGTTTGTAAAGATAACCTGGAGGCACCTGACATGGCCTTTGGAGCCTTGGTGGAGTCAGTCCATGAGCGTGATCTGATCTGTGTGCACATCTGAACTCACTGTTGTGGTACGTGGGTTTGCACAGAGCCTGTTGGATGAACTGGCCCCTGGAATTCAGTGCAGGGAGGGATAAAGCTGAATCCGGTGGTAATTAGAGATGAATGGTGTGCTGTGTCTCATCTTGGTTTGCTTGGTTTTGATCTTGTTTTTGTCCCTCGAACAGCAAGTTACCAAGCTAATAGAGCTAGCCAGAGAGAAGCATACAGCTGAGCTGAAGGCACTGAAGGAGTCATCAGAAAGGTAAACTTTGAATAACAAGGTAATAATGCATAGCTCTTATCTGGGGTAGTGTTTTCTGCGAGATCTCGATGCACTGTACTACACTGAGTGAATACAGGGGAAGAGAAGCATTTCTTTTACTTGGTGAGAAACTGAGGCCCAGCAAAGCGACCAAGGGTCTCACACAGTGGCAGTGGTGGGAAGACAGCTCTTGTCTTGTGATCTCCAGAACAGTGTTCCTGCCGCAGGGCACCAGACAGAGTATTAGCATTCAAGCTGTAAGTAGCCTTGACTAATTCAGAAAGATAGGAAATAAGGCTGCTGGTCACTGGCTGTCATCCCTATCTGCTGTGGTCAGTACATCACATATAATCCCTGCCATGGACTGATCAGCTCAGTCTTCTGAGTTAATTGAGCATCTTGGGTCCAGTACTTGAATAAACTGGCAGAATCAGTTCACCAATCTCTAGCCAGGCATTTATGCATTTGTTCTTGCAATAACTTTGTCTGGAAGCTGAAATCCTCACTCATGCCTCCTTCCCATTAAATCCTCTCTCAGCCTTTAGTTGCTAAGTCAGGCGAAGCTTCCTCTTTTCATGTTCTTCATCAAGACAGATTATCTGTCTCTCTCAGCTATTCAGCATATTCAGACAAGATTAAGAAAAACAGGCCGAGTAGCCAGGTAATGGTTTGCTAACAATACAGCGTCATTTGGTATAGTCACTTCTACAGCTGGCTGTGAGGAGCTCTAGAAGGTTTTAAAGATCTTGAGCAACGGGCAATAAAATGGCAGTTAAATTCAGTATGAATAAATACAAAATAATGGGAATGGAAAAAAAACACCCACCACCAACCCCTAACCATAGCTCAACTGTACACAGGGGTGAGCTATTGTCACATCTCTGTACAATAGCTCAATAGTATCCCCCTGTACTCGGCACTGGTGAGGCCGCACCTCGAGTGTTGTGTTCAGTTTTGGGCCTCTCACTAGAAGAAGGATGTTGAGATTCTGGAGCATGTTCAGAGAAGAGCCACAAGGATGGGGAGGGCTCTGGAGAACAAGCCTGATGAGGAGCGGCTGAGGGAACTGGGCTTGTTTAGCCTGGAGAAGAGGCGGCTGAGGGGAGACCTCATCACCACCTACAACTGCCTCAAGGGAGGGTGTAGAGAGGTGGGTGCTGGGCTCTTCTCCCAGGTGATGGGGGATAGAACAAGGGGAAACGGCACCAAGCTGTGCCAAGGGAGGTTCAGGTTAGAGATAAGGAGGAAGTTCTTTACTGAGAGGGTCGTCAGAAGCTGGCACAGGCTGCCCAGGGAGGTGGTGGAGTCACCATCCCTGGATGTGTTTAAAGAGCGGGTAGATGAGGTGCTTAAGGATATGGTTTAGGGGGTAGACAGGAACGGTTGGACATGATGATCTCGGAGGTCTTTGCCAACCGAGCGATTCTGTGATTCTGTGATCTCCAGCTGCTGTGGGTGCGTCTCTGAAACAGCTCATCATTCATGGCTCTGCAGTGGCCAAAGTGACAAACAGAATTTTTGGATTTGTATGGGAAAAAAACCGATTCAAAGTCAGCATTATGCCACCAGCTCTGTCTCCATAGCGCAGTCGCTTTTTTCGGTATGCCATCTTGAACAAAAAGCTTTGAAAGAGCAAGAGGGGGGTGGCAAGGATAGTCAGCAGTGAGGAGTAATTTCTGCACAGAAAGAAATGAAATAGGACTCAGCTTGGAGAACAGATGACTGAGGGGGATGTGACAAAGTATGTAAAATCATGAATGGCGTGGAGAAGAATAGGGAAGTGATTATTCACTATTTCTCATAAGAGCAGAAATGCCCAGTGAAGTTCTCGGGGAGCACTTCTTTCACACAGTGTATAAAGCTGTTTTCCTCTCAGGGCAAGGAGCTCTGAAGTCCAAAAGTAGAGCTAAACTCCCGAGGTAAGAGAGCCATCTGTGGGAGATAAATGCACAGAAGCTGGAAGATAGACAGGAAACTGGGAAGGTGGAGGAGGGAACACTTCTCTTAAATATAGGCCTTGGAGGCAGGGCACCAGACTGATGTGCCACAATCCCGTGGCCATTCTTATGCCCTCTTAGTGGCTGTCCTGCTGTAAGCATTCTGTACATGGGTGGCCAAGATGAGGTGCTGGTGCTGTGTCAGCAGCTGCTTACTCCCTGACACCAAAGCCTTCCTCCATCTGTCTTGTCACATTTTCTGGCCTGCAGGGAGCATTTCGATGGCCACATGTGCCTCAGTCAGGGACACGGATATTGGGTTTTCCAGGGTTTGTTCTTTTCATCTTTCCTGCTGGTTGATCAAATGCCTTTTGAGTGTTTATGGTTTCTGCTTTGCAAGTCACATCCCAGAGTTCATGTGCCTTTCTGCTTGCTTCTGGTTGTCTTTTTAGCTCTGCTATACAGACGTGCTGCTTCAGCCTGTGGCATTGCAATCAGCCCTGTGTCTCACAGCACTCTTTTCTCTTCACAGCAATATTAAAGACATTAAGAAGAAGCTGGAGGTGAAAAGAGTGGACCGAATCCAAACCATGATGAGGAATACCAGTGACAAGGCTGCTCAGGAGAGGTACTGGGGTAGATGTTACTGGGCTTTGTGGATGCAGGATGCTAGCTGTCCTGCTCCAGGCACAACACTGCAGTCTGTCACCAACATGGAAACTTCTTTAGAGCAGCCAGACAGGCAGTGGCAGAACAGTAGGGTCCAGGAGGGTGTGCTGCCCTGCCCTCCTTCCTGCCTTAGCACTTTTTCTCCACTGCATTCCAATACACAGCCGTATACGCAGTGAAGCCAAACATCTGCTCCCTAGCTGCAGCAACAGCGTCATTCCTGCAGTCACTGCTGACAGTGGCTTCTGGTGCCTTCTCCGTATGCTTAATTTTTGTGTGTACAGCAATCAGCAAGATCAGTTTCACTTACTGGACTTCTGAGTAGCCTGAGAGGAGCAGTGCCTTAAAAATGCCTCCTGCCCTGCCACAAGGAGTTAGGAGCTCATATGAAAATGCAGGGGGAGGTCATTACAGATGAAGAAATTGTACCTTGAAGACAAGCCTCCCATGCACCTGTCTCTTTGGTGACATGTAAGTTACTTGCTGACATGATGATGCACCTTCTGGCCACTTCAGCTGAAGCCTAAAAGCACTTCCAAACACCTCCTGCCTACCCTTGTGCCTTGGTGGGTATTTACTTCTCCCTAGAATCAATGGCCTGTCTTCCCCAGCCTCTCTAGAATCTGTTTGTAATAAGTTTCAGCACCCATCTCAGTTAAGAGATTGTGTTTAGGAATATAATTTCATTGTTATAAAAATAGCACTCTGCTGCTGAGGCTGTGTATTCAAGTACTGCATGATATGAATCAGTTGTAGCAGCTTCACATGTTCCAAGGGTACAGAAGAGGGGCTGCTACCTCCTTTGCTTCCAGCTCATAGCAAGGTCCTTTTGCTCTCTGTTAAGCTGAAATAAATATAATTTTGCATCCAATTATTTGCCTTATGTCTCAGTCAAATCTGAATAGTGTTTCATTTGCCTTTCCTAAAATTACAGCAACCTCTCAGTGTGGGAGGATGCTATGAGAATGTAACACACCTGTTTTTCTATGGGGGCAGCAGCAGTCCCGTCTTACTGTGTGGCACTCATTCAGTATTGATAAACAGGTTTTATATAAAGATAACAGATGGATGCAGATGGTTTTTATACATTTCCTTTCTTTTAAGGTTGAAGAAAGAAATTAATAACTCTCACATTCAGGAAGTGGTGCAAACGATCAAACTGGTAAGTTCTCCTGTGACAATCTGCCACAGTGTCGCATCTCTGCAAAGCAGGGATGTCTCATGTGCACCATCAGAGTGTCTCACAGATGGAGTGCGAGCTCTCTGAGGCATTTGAATCCCATTAAATTGCTGCTGCATCGAGGACTCCAAGTGTGTACTTCAGACAGCCGAAGTGCAACTGAAGACAGCTACCACCCTTACCGACGTACTGCGGGTCCAGGAAGGTCTAGTGAGTCCTCCTGCCTGGTCACAGTGCAAGCAGAGCTCTCCAGGATATTTTGCATTTCTAATTCGGGGATTTTTTTGAAGCACAACTAATGAGCAGTGTAACCTCACATCTATTTAATAATCTGCACAGTCTTGCAGAAGGGGAGGAGACCCTAAGGATCTCATCATTGCTCTTCAGTGACCCCATCCCCTTACAGAGCAGGCTCTGTGTGTGTTTGCTGATGCAATGCGCTTCCCTAGGCCTGGAGTTCAGGGGCTTGAGTACTACACAAATAACTCAGAGCCAGCAGAAACTGGGATACCATGGCATGGGCTGTTACAAGCTCGGGATGGCTAAAGCATTTGTTTATAACAACTTTAAATTTCAGTGTTTTTTTCCTTACTTGTTCTTTTTAAAGGTGACAGAAAAGACAGCCAGGTATCAGCAGAAACTAGAAGAGAAGCAGGCAGATAATCTGAGAACAATCAAGGAGAAAGAAAGTCAGGTAAAGGCAAATATGAAGCTCGGGGTCAATGCTGTTACTCAGCACAGTAAATCCAAAATACTAGAGGGGATTGATCTCCCTTGCGCATTCTTTAATTAACACTGCACTCATCCTCCACACGCACTTCAGACACCCACTCCTCACTACACTGAGAAAATGGATGACTTATGAGGTGCTTCTGCAGGGGCCCACACAGATCTAAGTCAGAGGTGCTGCACTCCTACACTCCCTGTGCCAGCACTAGCATTCATCTAAGCATATAAAAACCCCCTACATTTGAAGTGTGATGGAAATGCACCTTAGTCTCATCCCTGAGCTCCTCAAACTCTCCAAACACTCCAAATGCATTTGTGCCCTTGAGCAGGAAGTCTCAAACTGTGGTGCAAATCAGAATATTGTAAATCAGCAAACCTTCCCCTTTGCTCTTCAGGGAAGCCAAAGATTGCCTGGGGGACGGAGACAAAGTGTTCAATATAGGGCTGAGACCAAAATTGCTAATGTCTCATCATAGTGGTCTTACTGAGACCAGGTTTTTATACTGTTCTCAGCCTGATGGCTGCTTAGCTTCAGTGTTTGGAGAATGATCTGAGGTCTCTCTTTGCAGCTCCAGCAGAAGGCACTGGCAGAGTATGAAGAGAAAGTGAAAAGTCTGAAGATGGAAGTGCAGGAGATGGTGAAGAACTACGCAAAAGCAGGCTTTCCTGGAGAGCCAGAGACTCAGGAGGAGGCAGTTCAGAGCACTCCTGAGGTAGAACAAGGCTCTACAGCACAACTGGAAGAAAAGATCCCAGTGGCAGAGGTGTCAAGGCTTACAGTAGCCATGGCTGAGCCCCCAGGCGCTGGAACAGATGTCGAGATTGAAGAAAGCGTATTTTGAGAGATGCTTCCCTTACTGTTCCACTTCAAGAAGGTTTCTGGAGGTATACAGTGAAGTTAAAGACCAGCTTAACAAACTGTTACTATCCTTTTCCACTCTAGGGAACCCCTGAAAGCCTTCAGGAGTTTACTACTTTATTATACTAGATAGTGGAAGTAGGCTGAAGAGATGACCCGTCAGAGAGTGCTTTGCTCTCTGTCTTCCACAGCCTTGGCACTGAAGTATTTAAGCAGCATGAACGGGCCTGTGGCTGAAGGCACTCTTGGCATTCATGGCAGCATCTACATTACTACTTTAGTCTGGCTACAGACTTCCAATTCTTTGAGCAAGTTCCCTTATAATTTGTCACATGTATCCCTTCACAGCAGAGTGCTCTCAGCGCTAGATCCCTCGGAGCAAAATTTAACTGAGACACTCTCCAGTAGCCCACCTCATGTGCTCCTGCCAGCTGAGAGCTAGCCCAGAATAAACCCTCTGAAAATACATCTGAGTGTGGCAGGGCCTCAGCAAAAAACTGCCTCTGGTTGGAGGAGGAAAGGTCAGTTTGACAGAACCTCTCACCACACTTTGTCAGCATACCACTTCCTTGCACAACCAGTGCTGTCTTTTTAACATCCCCCCCACCCCAGTCAGCTGAGGACAGTTTTCAGTACATTGGTATCCATGCAACATAGCCCAGCATTTCCTTCTGTGAAAATGTTACCAGCACTGTAGCTTGGCTTCTTTCTTTCTAACCTCCCCTTATTCCCAGGGCCAATTCTCACCCCTAATTTCATGACTCTTGCAGGCCTTCAGGCAAGCGCTCAGCTCTGGCTCCACAGCCCTGCCAGTCTTAAGCAGGTTCCTTAGGCAGTCATAAGGCCTGTACTGAAGAGCCTGAGAGCCTCATTGTTTGTTCCAGCTACCGCAAAAACACTCTGAGTTCTCACCCACAGCAATTGGACCTTTTTTTTTTTTTTAGAGCTTCACTGAAACTGTTTTGCATGAAGCTAAATTAGCTCCATGTGGTGGGCTTAGGATACCAACAGTTAACAAAATTTCTAACCTGTTTGAAAATTACTTTGTGTTGCTCCAATAGCCAGCCAGGTGTATTGCCCGTAAGATTCTCTTGTGCAGAAAGCTGAGTATGGCCCAAAGGAACCGCAGTGAATTATCCATTCAAGTAGCAGAAAGCAGTTCTCTGGAGCTTCTTTTACATGCTGCCACCCCAGTTAATGACAACAGAGCATTAATGACAACTGTAGAATCTGTTCCCTGCAGCTGGGAAAAGCAAACTCCTCAGGCATCCATGTTCTTTAGGTCCTTGGGGGAGGGAGGGAGGCCACGACTGGCTGCTGCTCCTCCTGTTTGCTCTCCCTCTGCAGTGTGGCATGGCTCATCCCTCAAAACTTTGGTCATTTCCCATTTCTTCACGAAATTCACGCATCCATGTTCTTTAGGTCCTTGGGGGAGGGAGGGAGGCCACGACTGGCTGCTGCTCCTCCTGTTTGCTCTCCCTCTGCAGGACTATGGCATGGCTCATCCCTCAAAGCTTTGGTCATTTCCCATTTCTTCATGAAATTCACGCACTGCTAACTAACAGCAGTGTCTCCTGCCCTTTTGGTGACAGCAGATAAGGTTCATTCCACTGCCCAACTCTGAATGAAAACTGCCCAGCCATATGACTTTGAAGGGCAAATGGTCCTCAGCCTCTCCTAGCCCTAGCACATACTTGCTGCTGTCTGACTGCACTAACAAAAACCTTCCAGCAGAACACACTTGGAGGTCCATGTTCTCAATGTCTTGGTCTGGCCTTGCAACAGAAAAAGGGTAGGTTCCTCCAAGGCACCTTTACACTGCTGCTTTCTAGGGTAGCAGAGCCTTATTTAGTGAATGCAGAACATGAATCAGTGCTCCCTATCTCCACCCATCCTCTCTCTCACCTGTTTTATGGCCTTGTGCACTGAACAGTTTTGACACAGCAAGTTTTCCACTCATCCAGAAGGAAGGAACTGGAAACATATGGTCCAACTCTTTTCCTAGCACCATTGAAGACAGCCTTTGCTTATAGATCCTAAACCAGCAGGAAATAGCAATAATTCTGTACAGAGCAGTCCAATCCTGATCCTCCTCCTATCACATCCCAAAATAATGTTAGCCCAAGCACTGGGGTTGGCCTGCCAAAGTGTACTTGCACCAGGTCACACAGACCCTGCAAAACTGGGCATGTGTGCTCACGAGATTTCACAAGTGGAGGAGGAAGAACAGACCTGACACTCGCTGCTGCCCCCCCCAAAAAAGTCAGCCCTCTCCAGTCATACATCTGTAAATAGCAAGACTTAATTAAAGTCGTGGAAGAAGATACACTCACAAGTATAAAAGGAAATGGGAACTGCAGCTATTTTATTACAGATGCTTATCCTAGAGATAAGATACTGTAGGTCAAATCTTCCAAATTGTTCAAGGGGGTAACAAAAAAAAAACAAACCTCAGAGAAACCCTAAACTGTGCTGAAGAGAACCAGAGCCGATCACTCAACTGTCAACCTGCACTTGAACAGCTCTGTGGCCAGTGCAACTCCTGGCACCAGCAGCCTAGAGAACCCTGCACTGATCAAGTGTCTTTATTTGGCCATGTGAGCCCCTTTTATTGCCAGTTCCCAGAGCCACAGAGGGCAGTGTCTGTAAACCCAGCCATAGACTGAAACGGGGGAGATCGTGGTCTGAACCAGGAGCTTTTTCCATCCTCTTGTGTTAAAAACATTTGCCCTCAATTTGAGACAATTGGAAGAGGTGTGCTCCTGACTGGCGCGAGTCTCTCTCCTCTCCTCAGAACGTTAAGTGCCACTCCACAGTGTAACCTGATGAAGTCCCTCCTCACTCCTCAGCTGCTGCTTCAGGCTGCTGGTTTTTCTGGAAAAGTGAGCTCAGGCACAGCAAACCCAGAAACTGCATTGGTGAACGCGTGATGAAGTGCTGCTATAAAAACCAACCAAACAGCCCCAGTAGGTATGAGAGAAGAGTTCCAAGCCTGGTCTGACAGCCAAGATGAGGCCATACCTCCCCTGTGGTGGTAACATCATACTGGAATTACCTATTGTAAATTCCCGACTTATTTATTTTCGAAAAAAAATAATAAACATTGCATTTCTTAAAAAAACTGGACCACCTTTTTATTTTTAATTGCAGTCAGTGGATATGGGAGCAAGTCCCAAATGTTGCCCAATGTGCACACACGTTAATCAAGTGCCCAGAGCTCTCTGCCATCTGTGCTCACATTTCTCACATTCAACTTCTTCAGTTACTAAATACGCAGTGAGTTGGGGTTTTTTAATGTGATGTCATTCTCACACACCTTCTCCTCTGCACTACTTCATTCCTTTGCTTATTGTACTTAATAACCAAATCTAGCAAAGCAAAATTACTCAGTCCAAATGTTGTTCCTCATCCCCTACCATTACAGGTTACCTTGCCTCGCTCATGATACAGTGGCCTCCTCCTCTTCCTCCTCACAGGTGCAGGTCAGAAGAGCACTTAACAGGACTCAGAACTATCTCGGTGAGTTCACACTCTTCACGGCGGCCCAGTCCTGCTTCAGACCAGCAAAGGGAGATCCTGGAGACAGAAGGGTCCTTCACAGCCATGCCAGGACAGCACACAGAGTCCTGCACTTGGAGCTGGTTCTCTCTCACCCCTAAAGCACTCACAGCCCAATCCCACAACTGCCTGCAGGCTCTGGCCACCAGCCTCCAGGACAGACCAGGAGCATTTCCTAGGACAGACAGGGCGCAGAGCAGAACCCTTTCTGCTGTGGGCACCAACAGATTCACAAAGCTCTGGCCAGGCAATGCCAGGGTACCACAGTGTGGGTTCGGTTCCCTCGCCAATGTGGTGTGGATGTATGTTATTAATGGCCATTTCTTCTGCTGAGAGCAGTGCTTTCGCTGTTCCAGGACTGAAGCTTTACTTAAGGAATTGGTAAAATACTACTCCAGATAGATCAGTTCTGTTGGTTTATAGAGCAGCCTCCATCCCTGAAGCCACGCTCATGCTGTGAGGTTTGAGGGCCTTCAAAAAAGACGACGACAAACACCACAGCAAGGTACAACTGCTGCCAGGATGCAGTTCAGTATTTTGCCTTAAACCAGCTCACAGTGCTGGCAGCTCCAAACTGGAGCCCCTCTGTTCCTTAGCCCCCTGCTTTCTACCCTGGTGCTGGCAATGGAGATCAAGGATGGTGTCAGAAAGCACAGAGCAGAGTCACAGCAGCCATAAGAGTGAGGAAAGGCTGCAAATGGAGAAACCCACTGAAAACCCACCCAGAAAAACCAGCCCTGAGCGAGGCTCCCCTGTCACTGCCGAGCACCAGGCGTTCACAACAGCCCATCTGCATTTCTCAGCCACACAGCGGTGCCTGCAGTTACTCCCCTGGATCCAGCCACACATGGGTGAAACCAGGAAAACAGGGAACCATCTCAAACACACGCAAACTTCCCATCAGTGTAAACATAAACCCGCAACGCTTGCTGGTTTGCAGCCTGAGACTGCTGATAATAAAAGCTATTCAGAGCTGTTTCGAACTCTATTTCTAGGGACACAACAGCCACCACCTGCTCTGCGTGTCATTACAATGGCGTATGTTGCTCAACACAGACTGCACTGCTTGGTGCTTATCCCACCCTTCTGCTGCACACACAGCATCAGGCACAGCAGAAACACAGCCCTCGTGCTGCCTAAAAGAGGTTTGTCCCCAGCTCCAGCCAACCAGTCCATGCTGGCCATCCACAACCCCTCCAGAGAGATTTGTAGAGGTTATTTTAAAGGACAGTTTGCCCTATCTCTCTCTCTGGAGGGAACTCAGAGCCCTAACTCGGATCACATGTGTGCCCTCTCTCCCTGCACATTGCCAAAACACCAGCAGTTACTTTTTTCCTTTAACCCCACATAGTGATCATAACCAACAGACTAAACTCCTGTTAGAGAAAGGCATGTAAAGCCAGGGCAGAACTGAAGGGCATCCACTGAGAGAGTGGAAGTTTTAGCTCCTCTCACCCCTGGCATCACCAGACACGAGCAGAACGTGTTTCACCAGGACAGGGACAGCCCTAATGGCAGCTTCAGTGAAAGGGGAAGGATGCGCTCTCCTCCTCCATACAGCGCTCGACGGGACAAATGCTCTAAGCCAGGTAGGCTCAGTCTCAATTTCCAGGCTGCGGCATGGGCACAAGCTGCAGCTCCTGTAAGGAGGAGATCACTGCTTCCCCTTCCCTCCAGCCTGCACCAGCTGACCCAGTGCTGCCTCTCAGAATTCCCCAACTGCTTCGGTTTCCAGCCTAGAGACCTCTCACTGCTGCATCACGCCAGCTCTTTAGCAACGCCTCTCAGTGCCTGTGAGTGTTTTGAGGTCGGTACAGCAGGCTGAACCCAGTACTCTCCTTTTCTAACCTTTTTAGCTCTCTTTGCCATCGTCTCCAAGCAGAGCATCAGTGCTCTGACAGCCTCTGAACAACATAAATTGGTTGGCCAAAGCAAGGGCTGAAACAATGCCAGAGTAAAATGCTCTTTGTGAAGTTTTTTTTTAAAGGTGTGGACATTTCAAAAAAATAATGATAGCTCAGATATGCTATGACACAGATGTAAGGAAACTTAACTTCAGCAGTTTGGATTCATGTTGTTAATATCCTCTGCCGTTTGAAGCCTGAGGAATAAAACACACCACAATGACTCCATACCCTTACACCACATCCCAGTTTCTGTTGTGCAACCCTTCTGCTATTAAACAAAGCACTGGCACAACTTTATCAGGTGATTTATGCAGAATTTCACAAGAAGCAGGTGGAATGCTTCATGCAGATTACATCTTAGTGTTAAAATAATCTTCTAAATGTACTTTTCAGAGTGTATATGGAAGAATCACCGACTGTAAGCAGGCCATGTTCTCACCAGCACCTTTCCCCACTGAAATGAAGCAGTCTCCATGCCTCAGAGGCCAGGCGTGCCGATGCTCCTCTAGACAGAGCAGTGTCTACACGAAACGCAATGAAGTTTCTGGAAAATGAGAAACGGGCAAAAATAAGGTAAAGGCACCAAAACAAATGTCACTGTTGTGTTTCACACAGCACGTGATGAATTCTGACCGCCCCTTCAGCAGCAAAAGGGCTCGGAGTCACGCCAGTGTTCGGTTACTTACGTACTCCAGAGGAGAAATGCCATCTTCTGATTTCCCAGCGCTGTTTCTTCCCGCAGAATTCAGACATCCTTGAAGATTTCTTCACGCAGCTGTGCAGCCCTGCCTGTGTTTTTGCTTACCTTAGGATGCTGGCTGACCACAGGGTGATAAAGTAGTTGGATCACAGAGGGCTCTGTAATGAGGCCGTTACGTCCAGAAACCAAATTCAGTGGTAATTAAGACAATAGTGCCTGGTCAGACACTGAACAACAGCACATTTAGACACATTCTGAGACTCCACACTTTCATCTTTTATGTGGTATATTCTAGATCTCATTCTCTACCACTAAATTCTCTTGCCCAAAATACTGAATTTCAGGAGCCCAAACTTTGCACTATTCTTAAACAAACAAACAATGAGGATGCCTAAGCGAAGGCTGTCTCCAACCACAAGAAGGGACACAAACACAAGACACTGTACCTGAAGGATGCGGATCAGCACTGGGACTCTCTAAAACCAGAGCATTAATAAAAAGAGACACGGCAGTTGAACTCCTCTCTTGGCCAACATCATTGCAGGCAGCTTCCCTAATGCTAATTCAGCACTGACATTTAGGAAAAAGCCAAACCAAACGAACAGATTAACACAGCACACACTTTCAGATGAGAAGCCCAGCCCGGGGAAAGCTTCATCTTGCTGTCTCTTCGCTTCCCAGCGGGAACCAGTGGTGGTGGGAAAGCGGGAGTGAGCGCAGCTCTCAGCAGACCAGATTGCTGTTAGTGCCTTTGTCCTCGTCGTGCCCTTCACGTTTTCAGAGCACTTTACGGACACGAGTCAAAGCCTGAAGGTCGTTGCTACAGCAAATCGGTTTGCTGTGGTGAACAGATGCAGATGCTTATGAATAGGATGGTGTCAACCAAACACCGAGAAGCAAACAGCCAGGAAATGCATTTGGCTGGTTGCTTTAGCTTCGTTTCTATCATCATTCCCTAGGCAGTCAGGGATCTAGAAGCCTTTGATATCTCTTTGCAGCTCCAAATAAATGCCCGGCCACCCTCTCCTCCTTTGCAAGCAAAAGTAACCCATTTTCTTCCAGTTTGCACACCCATGACGCCCCAATTTCTAACTGAAGAGTGGACGGTGTGTGCAGGCAGTGCTAGATACTCCTACAAACTATCCAGTTCAGAGCCACAGTTCAGGCTCCATTTGTACTGAACGATTCAAAATTATCTTCTACCTCCACAAGAAAGATACGGTGCTGATGTGACCATTGCTACCACAGAAGGAAGTGCTGCACAATTGCTTCTGTATTTTAGAGAC
>NW_010190470.1:0-21333 GCF_000695765.1 Mesitornis unicolor | reverse complement strand
CCTGCCCCACACGGTCAAGACTCGCTGCTTATTATTATCATCATTTATAGGCTAGGACCTAGGGCACCACATAATGGTGGGTGGTTAGTAGGTCAAGAGAGGTTCTCCTCCCCCTCTGCTCTGCCCTGGTGAGACCGCATCTGGAATATTGCGTCCAGTTCTGGGCCCCTCAGGTCAAGAAGGACAGGAACTGCTGGAGAGAGTCCAGCGTAGGGCTACAAAGATGATCAAGGGAGTGGAGCATCTCCCTTATGAGGAGCGGCTGAGGGAGCTGGGGCTCTTTAGTTTGCAGAAGAGGAGACTGAGGGGAGACCTCATTCATGTTTAGAAATATTTAAAGGGTGAGTGTCACGAGGATGGAGCCAGGCTCTTCTCGGTGACAAACAATGATAGGACAAGGGGTAACGGACACAAACTGGAACACAGGAGGTTCCACTGAAATTGGAGAAGAAACTTCTTCTCAGTGAGGGTGACAGAGCCCTGGCCCAGGCTGCCCAGAGAGGTTGTGGAGTCTCCTTCTCTGCAGACATTCAAAACCCGCCTGGACGCCTTCCTGTGTAACCTCATCTGGGTGTTCCTGCTCCGGCAGGGGGGTTGGACTGGATGAGCTTTGGAGGTCCCTTCCCATCCCTGATGTTCTGGGATTCTGTGATTCTGTGAAAATGGTTACAGGAAAAGCATAGGATTCTTCTCACCAGACTGAACAATCTTGAAATTCAGGAGACTCATTTGATCTCGGGTCCTTCTGTAATCACTGGTTAAGAGATAAGGGCGTCTGCAGAAAGATTTGTCCTGTTCTGAAATAAATGGGATAATAAGCGGCTGCATTCGACAGCACAGAGCCCTGTTTGAGGAGGACAGGCACCATTATACATAAACAAGTGCAATTGGGAGATGACAGCAGTCGCAGGCTCCCCCTTTGATTCAGCAAATTGTTCAGATAAATTCAACCTGCCATCTTCAAAGGCCTACTGTGTGCTGATTGCCAGGGCTGCGGAAGCATGGAAAAGACTCGGTACCAGCGAGGCTGACAGGAAGGGGGGAAAAAAAGGGGGAACGATTCAGGTGAAACATGACACAAAACAACAGAAAACCTTGCTGAAAGCAGATACGGAAAGATATTCAGAGAAAACAACATCTCAAAGCATAATTACCCACAGAGAAGGCTATGAGCTCTTCGGAGAAGAGGCTGCATTTTGTTACATACTTAGATCTCACTTTGCATACAAGAAATCTCGCTCCCTAATGCTACTGCAATGCAAATTACAAACCTGCTCTGCTTATCATAATTCTCCTGCCTGCTTGCCTGGTTCTTGGGGAAGGAGCTGTCGGCCCTGGAGACAGAGCTTCAATCTTTTAACTAATCTAGGTTTATCTTAGGATTTATATTTGATTCCGCACTCATCTAAGTAATGGAGTATTTAATTGGTGCTACGCCGCGCACAAACTGTAAAGAATGAAACACAGGCATCAGATATTGAATTCTATATTAGGCAGGAAGATGGATACTCTCTGCATTCTTCACAAATATGGTAATGAGTTTTAAAAATTTTATAAGATACTTGACTGCAATCTTCCGAGGGCCCTCCCTCACTGTGTTTAGTCAGACTTGGGCTACATTATAAAGTGGTGTTAAATCTTAAACCTGCCATCCCCATCCCCAGTAAATGTTTGTTTCAGGATCCAGGCTTCTGCTACAGCCTCTTCTTGTTTGAAAAGCCACGTAGCCACAGAACAGGTAAGTTAGACCAGACTTCAAGGCTCACACTTCCCTTACACCTCTGAACTATAGCCACACCTTAAAGCATCGCAGCACCGCAACAGGCTTATGAATAAATCAATATCTACTTTAATTTAAAACACAAGTGCAAAGGATTCACAACGACAGACGAGCAGGATCATTTGTTTCAAATTAGAAATTGTTTTAAAGCCCTGCTCTTTTGCATTAAAAAAAGCAGTATATCTGGAATACAGAAAACATTTTACATCAAAAAATTTTCCAGTGCAGCTAAGAAGGAGCTAAATGAATTCATTTCAACCAATTTCATCAGCCCCTAACTTAGACATCCAGCCTCGGCAAACCACCTACGATCCCGCTACTGGCCACAGGCAGAGTGGTATCGAGAGACAGCGATTTCATCCTTCAGCAGGCATCTGAGATAACGGAGACGAATCACCCTCTGGAGGTGTTCCTCTCACCTCGGTCTGCAGAGCCAACCCACACGCTTCGCAGACTGGGTGACCACCATTTAGATGGCTGGCATCAGTGCAGATGAATTCCTTTCCAAATTACTTCAAGTAATCAACTGTGGCTTCAATTTTGAAGCAGGATCTGTTACTGGAGTAAATAGCAGAGGATAGAGATTATTAACATCTTCTGAAGAAAATGCAATTATGAGGTTAGTTTCCAAGACAGTCAGACTGTCCCAAGAACAGCTTAAATTCCAATAAATTTATATCTGGAGTTTCAAAATAGGATCCCAGTTCCACATATAAGATTATATTCTTGAGATCTCACAACAATACACACCGTTACTGTACAACGTTACATCCTGACCTTGACTATCTCACTGATCAGAAAGTGTATCATACAAAATATCTAAATCTATTTTAAAATATCTGAAAGAGCTGCTTAGACAATCAGTAACCTTCCGAATGTACCAGCAAAGGGATGGTGGGGAAGGGTATACCAACAACAAAACACACGTCAAAAGTTTCTCTTCTCCCCACGTTCTGCAGTAGCAAGCAGGGGAGAGAAAGGCTCAACAAACCACCCCATGTGAACACAAAAATCTCTCCTGGGATACGTAGGACAGCCAAAACGTTTCATTCAGTGTCCTAGAGCATCCTCAAAGTGCTACCCAAAAATTGTCTCAGAGCAGCATTTCTCAGTCTCTCCTGGAAGAAAGGGCTTGGAAAGAAAGGTGCCTGGAAAGCAAACACAGGAACAAGCTTTCACAGACTCTCCGTGCCAACCAGCAATGGGGTGTTGCATATTGGGAATTTTCAACCACAAGATCCTGGTGGTGAGAACATCTGTCTTTACCAAGTCTGTTTTGAGGCCTGTATCCAAAGATTTCCCCCTCCAAAAGTTCCAGATCATGAAATGGATTCAAGATTGACCACTAAACCATACGTATTCCTCAGCAAAAGAGAAGCATGTTGATGCAAGAAAGCCATTTAGAAACAAATACACACATATCACATCTGATCCCTAGGAAAATATCTACAGTTTTCTAGGTCCACATTTAACCGAAAGAAATTAAAACAATCTGCGAAAAAGTCTCAGAGGAAAAAAATTGTCAAGTCTTTGTGCATTTTTTGAGAGTTTAAA
The DNA here is from genome assembly GCF_000695765.1 of Mesitornis unicolor. Classification (NCBI taxonomy): domain Eukaryota; kingdom Metazoa; phylum Chordata; class Aves; order Mesitornithiformes; family Mesitornithidae; genus Mesitornis; species Mesitornis unicolor. The sequence goes on along the minus strand of NW_010190470.1, from coordinate 17,999 downwards.
GGGTTCTGTGCCCCAAAATGTTCCTTTGGGTCAGCTCAAGACTCCAGTGTACAACTAAGGAAACAAAGATCACATTTCTAACTGGGAAATATTGTTCCACTTCAGTAGTCAGCAGCCAAGGTTTGGAGGAACTTGCAGACATTCAGATACACGACTTCAGACTCCGCTTTAAAATGCCATTCTTTGGAAGAAGTGATCCACAAGTCACGAAACACCTGCTTTATTCTTGAGACATACCTGGTCTTATTTGGATCGAGTATGTATTGATTGTCTTCAGCAAAAGAAAAGCCACGAAAGGCTGAAAATGCAAGGACAGCATTCACATTCATCCTCGAAAAAGATCGCTGACAAGTTCCGAGCACCATTCACAGGACGAGACTGCCTGGTCTCTTGATTGCTTTTTTTAATATATAAATATATATATAGAAACTTTTTTCCCTAGCATTTCCCCTTATGTAACGTCAGCAGGTAGAGGTACGCTTTCTGTACTGCTGGATAAGGGGGACCAGGCACTCTGGAAGTCCCGTCTGGAGCAAAAAGGGGTGATCCAGAAGTTCTTGTGCCGTTGCTCTTTCTAGCGGATCCCGTGTCAACATCCTTTCCAAGAAGTCTCTCAGAACTGGGGAGGTCTGCGAAAAAGCAACCAACCAAGTCAACCCCGTAACGGAACCAGGCAACACTTCACGCGAGAAACAAGTTGCTGAGGTAGGTTTGGTTAAAAAGGACCCTGCACATTTCAACTGTGCAACCCTGCTTTGGCACAGCAATGCAACAGGAAAGAGCACGCTTTGTACGTAATAACTTTCTGTCACTGGTAGGCACAACATTTACACAGGTTGTTTTCTTTTTCCTAGGGCACAGCAAATTAAGGCAAGACTGTCTGCTGTGTCCTTCCACCTAAGTTAATTTTGTTTCCCACCTTGTTATTTAATCTTTTCAGCAGTTCAGTTCAAAACTTCCACAGAATTCCTACTACCCAAGGCACATCACTAGGGCGGGGAGGGTTGACTGTGGAAAAAGCAGTTAAATAGGGTTCCCAAATAAGTTTTGAGAGTCTGGAAACCTGATGCTGCTGACACAAGACGACAAAGAACTGCAGAACACTATAAAGAAAAGCTCAACAACCTCAGCAGGTTTGCCCTTTGAAAGATGCGTAGAAGTCTGTTGAGTAGGCCAGACCCAAGAACCACTTAAAGTTAACGCATGTCTCTTGCTGGTGATAATCCTCTGCAATGTTAAAACTGAACTTGGTATGTATTCATTTTTTTAATGCTGCTAATTACATCCATTTTAGATTGGGAGTGTTTTCCTAGCTCTGGTTAACTTAGAACTCTACTGATTGTGAAATACTGTTCACACTGAGCTACTTGCTTATTTCATGAGTGCTTTGAACCTCACTGTGATTGCTAGAGGGAGAAGGCAGCTAAGTACAAGTGCCAAGATCCAGCCTTTACCACTCTCAACAAATCTATACATGCTTTAGAAAAGCAGCAGAGATTATCCCAGGTGGCATCCGTTTAACCTGCTGCACCCAGTGCTGCAGTGAGTGACCATGGTGAGCCATTAGTTGTCATCAGGACTGAGGGCTAAATAAGAGTTGAGCATCTCTCAGACTGCAGGAGGACGGGGGAAGATGGCCACCAGCCCAGCAACCCAGAGGTCTGCTGGAAGCCAGTTTGCTTCCCAGGACAAAGTGGAGCAGAGCAAGCCTATAAACGGCTCTGCCCTTCACAGTCCATGGTAGGGCCATCTCACCAAGCAAGGTGTGCAATCCAGACCAGAACTGGCTTTCCACCACCTAAGGAGTACAAGCACTGGGTCCAGAATGTGACTTTGAAATCATAATTACTGTTGCAAAGGCGAAGAGGAAAGAGCAGCTGCTGGTGTTCGAGTGTATGCTGTTCGTTCAACAGCCTGCTCTGTTAAATAATTCAGTTTTAGCAGCTGCAGATATTCTGATTAATTGGAAAGGCCGGATAGCTCAGAATGCTGCAGAAGCTATTTGATCTGAAAGGCTTGGACTGAAATGAAAGGAGGACTGCTCTAAGCAGTGACAAAAAGGTAATCACTGTATTTCTTATGTCACCCCTCCTTTTTCATAAGAAACCATGAAGCTGAGTTCATCTTCAAAGTAGCTGTCTCCCTGAGCTACTGTCTGTACTGAGCTCTCCTGCTCTGACCATAATGCAGTTTCTGCAGTCCTGAAAGCCGTGAAGCTGGAAACTCTCAAGAGTAAGGATCCTCCTGTTTGCTTCCCTAGACGATGAGCTACTCTGTCACCATCAGCAAGATATTAACTGCTGAGCCCACCTGAAGCAGCTCTGATTTGCATTATCAGGTTTATGCCCAAATGACCTTACATTATTAGGGCTATTTCCCAAACCAGCCACTAGCTGTCAGCAGCAGCTTGCATCCACTGAGGCACCAGGGCCAAAGAAGTTCCTCAAGAAGTCAGTCCTAGCAAGATCACTTTCACAGCCCGCTTTACCGGCAGTGCCTGATTCAGATGTTTCCCCACGATAACCATCAGGTTTACGAGTGTTTGCTGGTATGCTCACCCTGTGGAAGTTTTTCAGTTTGGGAGGAGGACTGTCACGGAGTCTTTTCATTGCTTGGACAGGAGAATCACTAAAATAGGGGGGTTCTCCATCCACCATCTCTATCACCATGATCCCCAGAGACCAGATATCCACCTGTGGGAGCCAACATCACATCAGTGTGTGCAGTTCAGAGCAACAGGTCCTTGCTTTGTTGCTTTCACAAAGACTACGACACCCCACCCATGACTAATGTTACCGAGACAGTAAAACATTAACCCACTTGATGCTATTGGACTCCTGTTAAACTCCTCCAGTTTAACAAAGACAGCTTTCCACCTAGGACTGAGCCATGCTGGTGTTGCAACATGCAAAGGTCTGCAAGTAACTGCCTGTACTACACCTGGTTGGTTGGTAAACAAAACTAATCAGTCTGCTGCCACCAGCCCGTAATTTCAGAGCTCCCATCTGTGCCTTCTCTCTTTCCTCCCCTCCCTTTATGGCATTGATTGATTTACTGATCCGTATCATGTCACAGGCTGCTCCTTGCTAACATCTGTCCACACTAAGCAAGTTTAGTCCAAGACTAAACAAGTCTATGCCAAGCTTCAGGCATAAGAATAGAGTAAGTTCCCAGAGGCAGAACAACCTGGTTTTCTACTGTTTTAGGAAATATTGATACCATCACAATCAAATCTGTAGTCGTAGTTGTGTTTATATTTTAAATAGACTCTAGAGGCTCTTCCTAGAAAAGCCAATAGTTATTTTCCTATGACACTTCAGAATACTGTTTGCTACCTCTTCTGGCATTAGGGAAGCGGTCCCTTACCTCGGTAGTGTACGGTATCCTTGCAATAACTTCTGGAGCCATCCAGTAGGGAGTGCCTACTAGGGACTTTCTTTTAGGTACATCTTTACTGATCTGAGCACAGAAGCCGAAATCTGAGAGTTTGACCTGTACAAAGAGAAAAGCAACCAGCCTTTAAAATAATTTTAAACAACATGGAGGGAAACACCAAAGACAAAGACGACAAAGGGAGTAAGAAGACAAGGTACAAACAAGAGGTTGTGAACAGAAAGGAAAGAAGGAGACAGACTGAGGGTACAGCAGCAGAAGACAGGAAACAATTCATCAGAGATGTACCCTTCCATCCAGCGTCAAAAGAATGGAGTCGCTCTTAATGTCTCGGTGGATGACCCCCTGAGAGTGAAGATACGACAGAGCCTGCAGCACCGATTCACACACTGTTGCAATTTGCTCTTCATTTAGCCTGAAATTAAAGACATAGGAGTTTAACTGCATCTTTCTGGGCAGTGGGCTGTGCTCACTCACAGGTTCTCTTTAAAGGCACAGTGCAATTTTTGAAGTTGAATTGCAGATACATGTTTTGTTTCCCCGTGACCACTACTATCTCACTGTTACTGTTCTTCTGTGACTGCCTTTTACCGTTGAAAACATTGTTGTCTCGATCGTTAGCAATTTTAAGTTTTCATAAGTCTAATACAGAGAAATTGCATTTTAAATCTTATATCTGAATTCATTCGGCAAGATGCTGTTTCAAGCAATTCTGGTAGGCAAGACTGCTTCTTCGTGCCAAGGTGCCACAGTAACTGTTGAGACAGCATTTTTTTTTAAGCAAATAGAGTAAAGCTATTGTTCACAAAGCATATTGTGCAGCTTTACCCAGAAAGCATCTAAACACGTAATTTGATAGAGAATCCAGAAATAATTTACAAGTTCCACGGAGCCAGACTCTTTGGATAGTCTTCTACCTAACTAAACACAGCACAGGTTACAAGCTGGGAAGACACTGCTGAATTTTACCATTCCATTAGCACACTGCATATGAGCACCAAGAACCTTATCTTTAGAAGCTCTTTCTGTTTGAAACACCAACACAAGAACCTTCCCAATCAAGTATAAGTGAAAAGGTAGAAAGGAAAATGGTATCTTGTAACTGGGGACAGTGACAGCGTTCTCTGCACATTTATACTGAGCAATGCTAGAAATTAAGTATTTCAAAGAACAGCTGAATTACCCAATTTAAGTGGTTTTGATTCTCAGCCTGTCTCTAGAAGTTGTTTCAAATACTCTCAGGTGAAGGCTGATACCTCCTCAAACCCAGGTCTCCAAGAAAGACTGAGAGTATCCAGAAGGCAGAACAGTGCAGAGCGCACCAGTACCTTCTCAATACCTAAGAGCAATTTCTACACATTCACAAAGGAGGCGGCACCATCAGCTGAGAAATTTATACTTCCATTGCTTCTTTGGCATTCTACATCTTACTCGACCTAACTGACCATCTGCCCAGGACACTGCATGTGCCACACTGTTAGCAAACGTATCTGAAGGATAGCAGAGGCCTACTTTTGCCAGTAGGATTTAACCTCTAACGGGAGAGGGACTCAGGTTCTCTAACACAAACTTAACCTATTTAGAGATGGTGCTTTTCATGCCGTAGTGCATGAGCTGGAAGAAAAGCTGATACGCTTCTGAGCTCTGTTGTTCTAGAAGATAACAAGAGGTGCACTTTCAGCTTGTCACGTATGCAATTTGGTTTCAGTCAAGTGGCTGCGTAGTGTAAAACAGATTTACTAGAGGATTAGCTCACTCCTGGAGAGGTAAATCAGTTGTCACCTTCAGCAAATGTTTAATGAGTGGAATCAGGATATTTTCCTCTCTGTGAAAAACTGATAAAGGCTTGCAGCTTACTTTTGATAAATGTTATGGTTATAACATATCCTGTTTTCACTGTGTGGAAAAACAAGCATCCATTAAAAGGTCCAGAGGAAGGCTTCGTAAAATAACTCAGATCTAGGCTGAGGTCCTGCCATGGAATTCAGTCTCACTGGTGGATATAAATTACACAGACCCTTCACAAACCTCTTCAGAGGATTTTTTCTATCTGTACTTCCATTGGTTCTAATACCAGCTAAGAGCTACAAGAGTTTCACTGCCTCTGTAATGCCATAACTCAGCACTTTAAGACTAAATGTTCTTTTTCCTCTCCACGAGCAGAGACACAACTTACAGTGAAACCTTGGTGCTCAGACCCTGAGATGTGCCTCTGAACTCAATGCTGGACGGCCTGGCCATCTAAGTGTCTCCCAGACACTCCTTGTAGGTGGGGTTGTAGAGGCTACAAAGGACAATATGCTTTTTTATGCCTCCCAAACACATTACAGATGCAAATCCAAAACAGAGACCCTAACAGAGCAAGACTCCAGAGGCCATTTGAGAACAACTTCTTTGCCCTACAGGAATGCTCTGGTCATTAATTACTACAAAGTGGTGTGGATAAGAAAACAAATTTCGGAGAGTGTCCAGTAGTTGCTATCTTTAGGCAATGAAATTTGGGAAGGAGTCCAGATCATAAGGCTCTGCTGCACTTCTCCAGAGGAGTTAGCCACAAATTCAACCTCACTAAGGTTGTATCACTGAAAATATTTCTGCATGCCCTTTAATACTCACTCAATAAGCTTCCTGGCCAGAATACAACAGATATAGCAAACAATAATTTTCATGAGGACTGTGTTTTACAGGGAAGGTCATGAAGTAGATGAACAGTGGGTATCTAAAGGCATCAGGACTGTAAATGAGGTCCCTTCCACATCAGAAGCATTATCGCATACTTGAAACAGGCAACAGTTATAAAGTGTAATAGTTTCAGGGCACTGCAATCCATTCTCCCCAGAAATTTCTCCCCCTCTACTCTGCCCTGGTGAGATCGCATCTGGAATATTGCGTCCAGTTCTGGGCCCTCAGTTCAAGAAGGACAGGAACTGCTGGAGAGAGTCCAGCGTAGGGCTACAAAGATGATCAAGGGAGTGGAGCATCTCCCTTCTGAGGAGCGGCTGAGGGAGCTGGGGCTCTTTAGTTTGCAGAAGAGGAGACTGAGGGGAGACCTCATTCATGGTTATAAATATTTAAAGGGTGAGTGTCACGAGGATGGAGCCAGGCTCTTCTCGGTGACAAACAATGATAGGACAAGAGGTAACGGACACAAACTGGAACACAGGAGGTTCCACTTAAATCTGAGAAGAAACTTCTTCTCAGGGACGGTGACAGAGCACTGGAACAGGCTGCCCAGAGAGGTTGTGGAGTCTCCTTCTCTGCAGACATTCAAAACCCGCCTGGTCGCCTTACTGTGCAAACTCATCTGGATGTTCCTGCTCCGGCAGGGGGATTGGACTGGATGAGCTTTGGAGGGCCCTTCCAATCCCTAATGGTCTGGGATTCTGTGATCTCCATTCTACTGCTCTTGCCTGTCAGGTGGGAACACAAGCACTGATGTTTTGGATTTTGCTTTGTACCTGATCTGAGACACAATGTCTGTGAGGGCTCCTCCCTGCAGAAACTCCATCAGCACCCAGAGCTCGTCTCCCACTAGATAGCTCTTGTACATCTCCACTACGTTGACATGTTGATAGTCCCTCATTATCACCACCTGTAAAAACACAGTGGACAACTGACCACCACAACACTTCATCTTACCCAACAAAGCAAGCATGCACAACCCTACAAGTACAATGCAGTAGCCTCTATCCCCCCAGTCATTTCTCTTATTGGTATTAGCATAATTCTATTAAAAGGAAGACATCTCCTGCTCCTCCCTCCTTTTGACCACATGAACTGTTACCACAGCTTTATGGTGGACAGCAGAACCCTGCCTCTCGTCACTATACTCACCTCATTAAAGAGGAGCTCCCGGCGCTGCTGCTTTCTCAGGTCCATCATTTTCACTGCCACCTGCCTCCCTGAGTGCTTCTCTCGAGCAATACAGACAATACCTGTGGACCCTTCACCAATCTTGACGTAATTCTCCAACATCGTCCGGGGATCTCCCTGGTCCACTACCATCCTAAGGGCAGCTTTGAACTGCTCATGAGTCACAACCACCGGGTCCTCACTGGCCAGCTGCCCTTTCACAGAAGAGTCCTGGGGAAGGTGAAGGTTGCTAGAACTGGTCTGAGTCTGCCGGTTCCTGGGAGAGCCTGCTGGTGACGGCCTGCCCTGTGGCAGTGCGATGGCCTTCTCCGCTGTTGGTGATTTCTGAGGGGTCCCAGCTTCTGAGATCATCCTGGGGAAATCAGGTGTGGGCTGATCTGCTGGAAGAGACTGGGCTTTGGCTGCAGGGCTGCGTGGTGAACCCCACTGCTGAGGCCTGAAGAAAGCATTGGGCTTTGAGAGGAACCAATGATGAAAGTGGAAGAAAGAAAAAGCTATGGTTAGACTAACAAGAAATGTCAAGAATCAGTTGTGTGTTAGTTACTCAGCCCCAGTACCTTTTGCAGCTGACTGGAGTCAAGAGCTCTAGGTTCTCGGCTCCAGGTCTGCCCAACATATGCTGCATGACTAAGGAAAGCCACATGGATGCAGATTGGCAAGAACCAGTTACAGGATGGGTGCTACACTTTAAGGACTTCCAAACTGAGGCAGTTTAAAAGGGAGCTTTTACAGCGCATGTTAAAAAAAACCAAACCAAAACAAACCAACACTCCCCCGCCCAAAAAGAAATCCAAAACCAACAAAAAACACAAACAAAAAACCAAACAAAAAAAAGAAACTCCCTCAAAAAAAAAAACAAACCCAAAAAAACCAAACCCAAACCAAAAACCTCACAAAAAATCCCCAAACAAACAAATACCAAAACCCACCGAAAAAAAAAAAAACCACCAGCTGCTAGAAAGCATTCCAACCTTGCCACCAAAACTCAGGGGCAACTTGTGCTTCAGAGAGTTTGAAAATCCGTTATCCCTCTGTGCCTCTGATCTCCCTATATATAAAAGGAAAGAGGATTCATGCCAAAGCTGTACATCACTTTGATGTCTTGGCCTAATTCCCTTTGGGTAGTTATACTCTGCCTACTGAAAACTCTCCCTGCACTTTCCACTGGTACCTGCAAAGCATTCCTGTCCAGACGACACTGAATCAGCACTCTGTTTTGGGAAAAGCACTGTGAACCAGGATAGCTGTGGGTGGCCAGTGCGAGACTTGAGCAACACACAGACACCTTACCAGCTTCAAAACTGACCTACAATGAATCTGTGCTCTTTCCCAAAGCACTCGAGGCTTTTGGAGAGCTCCTACTCCAGTGTGAAGCAGGCCCAACCCAGTTTAGTTTAGTTTAGATCACAGCCTGCAGTAATGTGGCTCCAGGATAGGCATTCCCATGCTAGCACTACATGTAGGTTTCCCAAGCAGGAGAAATCTTGAAGTGCTAATAGTCACCCTGGAAATGGTGACTAATTAAAATGCAACAACATCAAGCAGGTTAGGCATACATTACATTACATACTTAGTTAGATGGAAAATAACAGTGGATCTGACAAAGCAGCACTTTAGAAAGAGCAAGCCAATCACTTATATTATAGGGCAAAATAAAAACTTCAAAGCAGGAAGGTTTTTCTCTGTCACAATTCAGACAGATTATTAATAAAGTTAATAATACGGGCATGGAAACCGAAAACTAGCAGTAGAGAAATTTTTAAAAGACCACTCATTTTCCCTGTCTCAGACAGAAAATAATTATACAGAACTTAATTCTCTGCACTTTGGTTTTTCAACAAGGATTTTTGTTCCCAGTAAAACGTGCGTAAGCCTAACGCGCACCCAGCTCATTTTCACGCACGCATAGGACCTGAAAACGCGGTGCTCCTGACATCAGGGTGCAGGAGTGAGCAAACACAAACTGCCTGTCGAAAGATACTTCCTCCCCATTTACCACCTGCACCCCTGCGGTCCTGCAGAGACATGCTCATGGCAGTATTTATTTCCCAACTCTTGTTTTGTCTCAGGAGACAGGGGAAAAATAAAGGTTTTCTATTACCTAGAGCATGCAGAAGGGGCACACAGCATGCATGCAAGCTCCCACATGTTTGTCTAACCACACATAAGTATTATTTCCTACTCCTGTAATTTGACAACCCCTGTATACACATTTTCACTCTCTGGACATTTTGAGATGTCACTGGTTCTCCCACTTTTCCCACCTCATATTAGGGTGAAAGGAAAGAGCACTTGACCTTCTCATGGTGACTATAGGCAGCCTGTCAAGGCACCCACCTACCCATTTTCAGCCAGTTATGTCCCCCACCCATTTCATCTGCAATTATGCATTTCTTACACGTCACAATTACACATCATCATCTCCATCTGTGAGGGAGACTGAGGTTTTAGTCATTGGAGGCTGTTAAGAACAGCTTAGATAAACAATTGGCAGCGATGGCGCAGATACTTCACTGGAAGAGGGAGATGGAGCAGATAACCTCAAGGTCTTTCCTGCTCCTCTTGCAAACAGCTCAAGTCCAAACACACCCAAGCACATCCACATGTACACACCATTTGACTGGTAACCTCTGCTCCCCCTTGCGAAAGTGCTGAGGCATGCCAAAGGCACTCTTGCTAGAGAAGAACAAAATGGTCAGTCCTCCTAAGTACTCAAGGACAGGCCTCCAGCCAGGATGGGTCAGCCTAGAGTGAGAGACAGCACTAACTGTCATTCGTGCTACACAAGAACCGCATTTCTTTAAAAACCCACGCTCTGGGAAAGGGAGTCTGCGGGGAGAAAGCTGCGTCTGAAAGCTGTGAGCCTGATCCTTATGCAAACTGCAAGAAGCCAGGTCAGAGAGAGCTCCACCCTGCAACACACTCCAGAAGAATCAGTTTTGTTGGGCCAGTGGTTCCTGTCATCTTCCTCCGAGCTCAGGGACTCCATGCCTGCTAGAAATTAGCCCGGCCTTGCACCAGCACAGCCTTTGAAACCACCGAACAGCCGTGCAAGGTTAGCCTGGGATGAATTAGAAGCAGTGGCCCGAAGAGCTACATTTCCTATCCAGTAACACGAACCAGAGATTTTCTCCTAGTTTAATAAGAAGTGAGTCATTCACTCAGGATAGTTTTCCTGGGGGAGACGTAGCAATGAGCTGTCCCATCCTCACCAAAAACCAACAGTCAGATTTCCTGTTTGACAGTACTGTGGGTGCTGATGGAAATGATCCTATTGCAGGCAGGTTGGCAGATACAGCTACCAACAAGATCTCCCGAGGTAGCTCTATTTCGCACAGGCAAAAGAATACATTACTAATGTAAATTACAATTTCCCAAATGGCAAAAGCACATTTATAGTAGTACAACAGCGTTTAAGTTATGCCTTTACCACTACATAAGGGTAAAAATGAGTAAGTCCCCTACCTCCGTCCCAACCTACCCTCCTGTGAGCACAGCTCCACTAACAAACCTTTCTCTGCGGATCTGGCTGCCATTTTCGGCTATACCTAGCAGTATATTTTGTGAGGCTTAGGCAGACTACACGTTTCCCCCGTCCAGAGCTATTTTGATTCCAGCATTAATCATAACAATAACAGATGGTTGCATGATGTTTGCAATTCAGCTGTGTAAGTAACCTCTGGAACTGTAAAGTCAACGTTGCACTCACTCAAAAATACTGAATAACTATACCTTTATCTGCAGGGAAGGACCCGACTTGTTTGAGCCGCTGGATGAGGGGAACACGCTGCGTAACAGCCTCCTCTTCAAGCTGTTCTCCCTTGATTTGGAGCTAGGGCTGGCCTCCCCTGAGGGCCTGGAGTTTGCTTGCCGTACAAGACAAGGCTGAGGCCAGCACTCTTCGGAGCTCTTTTTTCCCGTCTTCTCGCTCTCCCCTGGTAGCATTGGCATACGCTGCAAACCAGAGGCAGGCTGGAGGCAGCTGCCATCAGCACCCTGGAACTCTGATGGCCCGAGGGACTGTGCTTTCATTACCATACCGTTGGGATGAGACTGTCCTTCCAATCGGGGTTTGTAATCTGGCCACATAGTCTGCCTCCGCATCACCTTGGTCCCACCATTGCAATTGAGGTAGTTTCCATATTTGTCTGCCCAGTCTGCTTCAGGACTCTGAAGATACATGTCTGGGGGTCTGTCCTCCCCCAGGAGCCCAAGGGACTGAGCTCTCCTTCTGCTGGTGGGGCTCCTTCCCCTCAGAGTGTTTGAACTAATGGCAGAAAGCTTCTGGATGTCGTTGAGTAGCCCAGAGATATAGCCTTCCACTTCCACAGTGCTGCCTCTCACCACCGTCTGCGAAATACAGGGAGGGGGGTGGTTAGAGTTGTAAAAATTAAGGCACAGTTTATCTTGACAAAGGTTAGATTTTGTATGTCCAGCCAAAGATTACTCAGGTAGCTTAAGAAAAAAAAAAAAGAACCTTTTCTTTGTCTTTTTAAAATTGCCCTTTACTGACAGAAAAAAATAAAATCACTGGGTTACATCCTTCTGTCGGAGGCAGCAGAGCTTTCAGCCAGAACAGTGAATTCTGCTGCTGCACTCACATTCTAAAGGACAACGTTAGAGCAAAACTGGGATGTTTTAGCACTCCTGACTCTCTTGTGCTGAAATTGTGCTACACTACATCACCAACTTAGGCTCAACAAGCTGCTGAGGCGATTAGTTCTCAGAAGTTACAGCACGCCCTGAAATCACCTCTCTGTTCCAATACAAGGTTCATCTCTCCCCTGTACCACTCTCCATAGCGTTGTAATCAGCCTCCCTTAGTCTGGTTCTCTATAGCATTTGCTAATGCATCTTAATCCTGACCGGTGAAGACCACACTGTTCCAACACTGCATTCCTCCTTTGTTCTGCCAAGCTATTATAATTAAAAATGATGAACAAAGGGTCACAACAGCTCACAGTTGCCTTGTAAGCAAACAATGAAGAACAAGGCTTCCATCCAAACAAGCCACAGCACTATACAAGTAGGACACTTGAAGCTGTCAGTATATTATGTAGTGCTCTACCTTGTTTATTCTGGAACTGAAAAGCTTACAGAAGCTTTTTTAGTGCTGGGAACCAAAATGTTTCATTTCTTCACAGAAATTCACAGCATAGGATCACTCCTACACTTTCATGAATCTCTGCCTGAGGAGACTCCTTCCCTGGAGTGATGGCAATCTCCTGTTTGCTAACTGAACTCCAGGGATCTTCTAAAGATGCTGAATTAATTACACTGAACCTAATACTTAGCTGGTGCAAAACAGCAGCTCCAGTAATTTCAACAGAAAGCCACCACAAAGTGCAGAAATGGAGCAGCTGGTTTGCTCAGCATCTGAGAATGAATGGCAGAATGGAAGATTTTGTCAAAGAAGGTGAAGGAAGGACAACCTGACTCATACCATTGCATACACAACACTACCTGCAGCAGGAAATGCTGCTCTTCTGACCTGTGGTAGCAATATATCTTCCTCACCACATACATGCACCTTCCTCCACAGCCCCAGCTGCTGACAAGTCAACCACATGCTGAGGACGCTAACTCCTCAAACTCATTCCATCACTTTTGGACCAAACTCAATAGAGAAAAATAATACCAAAAGTAAATGGTCAGAAACCCAGTCTCTGAAATCTGTCAGTAGGGTGGGAAGAGTCTTCTCTCCACTCTAATTCATCCATTAGAAATGCCAGACATATCATATTATTCAAAATAAAGTTGGAAGAAATCTCAACAGTCCAGCTGGTCCAAAGTAGATGGACTGAAGTAGTTCCAGAAAGATTTGTGTCTAACATATTCTCAACACAAGAAATCTCCAAGAACAGATCCTATGGCCTCTCTAGAAAATCCACTTCAGTGCTCATCTTACCTCCTCATTAAAAACTTCTTAAAATTAGACTCAGGTCACTCCTGTTGCACTTCTAGTCCTTAAAGTCAGTCGTATCCCCAGGGGATTGAGAAGATGGGACTTAGTTCTACTTTGCAGCTGTGTTTAAAGACTGCATCAGATTAATGAAGAAACATTCAACTTTGAGCCAAATCTGTATGGAGTCCTCTTACAAAGACCATGCCTTACTGACCAAAATATAGAAATTACAATTTTAAAAAGAAAAGTGACCCTTTACAAACTACACACAGTACATGTCAAAAAACAGGAAGAAGTTTGATAGTTGAATCCAGGACTCTGTGTATCAGGGCTTGGCCTAATAGTGCCAATTAGCACTTAGAAAAAAATAAATCTTACTATTAATTGGTATAATCGAACAGGAATTTGTTCAGATTGGATTTACTGGAGGGGAAAAAAAACCTAGCATTAGTTTAAGGTTCTTCTCTAGTCTTTAAAGACTGTTGGGTATTCTATCCTTTTCTTAAAGGTTTGCACCTCCTTTCAGCTGTTACCATCTACAAGTTTAGTAAGTCATAGATGAAAGTACTGACCAGTACTAGAGGCATGCCAAACTCCAATAAATCTATTCCTGTACACTTCTGTTTCAACAGTGATGCCTCACACTATTATTCTGAGGATATTTTTCCACTTGAGAAGACTGGCTCAGTTTGTTCTGGGTATATTTTTCCTAATACATGAGAAGACCTGCTCAGTTTGCTCTGGGAATGCCATACGTACGGTGTCAAGAGCCTAACTGAAGTCAAGATACAGAAGAGAGATATCATTTCTCCCTGACCCAAAGCCTGATACCCTGCGATTGATGGAAATTGGGTTGCTTGACATGATTTGTTCTTGATAAATCCATGCTGCCTGCTAGCTGTTACCCTGCTATCTCCTAGGAAGTGGCTGCAAATAGATTACTTGCTTATTTGTTCCAGTCTCTTTCTGGGAATTGAAATTATTCTGACTGATCTGCAATTTCTTGAATTTCATTAGGCCCAGCTGACTTGAAAATATGTAACTTATCTAGGAAGTCTCATTTCTGTCCACGTTCTTTTCTTATTCTAGCCTGCATTCTTATCCCTTCATGCTCGTGTTAATTGAGTTAGCCCACTGATCACAGTTAACCTTTTCAATAAAGACTGAAGAAAAATCATTAAACATTTAACAATTCTCAGTATCATCTGTTATTAACTTTCTTCCACAATGAGCAGTGAACAAATTCTTCGCTTCGTCCTCCATCTCCTCCTCAAGGTACTTATGTCTCCTTAGTGCCCTTTATGTTCTTTGAGAATAACATCTCTTTTTGTGCCTTGGCTTTCCAGTTTTGTCCCTACATAAATTTATTTTCTGTTTGTCCTTTATAACTTGACCTAGTTTCCACCCTTCTGAGCAATCCTCCTGCAGTTTAAGCTCATTAGAGAGCTCCTGATCTAACCAACTTGGTCTCTTATTACACATTTTGTCTCTTCCCTGGATTGCAGTCCTATCTCCTACTACATTTTGAACCTCAAAGCACATCCAGGACTTTTACCCATTCTTCCTGAGCAAGTTTTTCCTTTCCAAATAATCGTTCTGCCCAAAAATCCTGATGTGCCATTTAAATTGCAGGCTTGATTTTGCATTAATACTTGCATTATACCAAAATGTAGTTCCATTTAGACCCCATGTTTTAAGCATCTGTACACAAGAAGCTAAATCTAGTAATCAGCTAGACAACTATTTTCTTTTACAGCCCTTCCTAAAATCCAAGTAGCAATGTCTCTATTTTACTATTTATCTTTCCGTTTTTAGGGTTTTTGTAAACCGGGAACAAAAACTTTCCATGAGCTACCAAGACATCAAACACAGTAATTCTGTCACCATATTTCATTTCCTTTTCCAAGTGGTCATCATCAATCTGCCACTATTCACACAGCCAGTCCCTGCAGTCACTTATGAACACACGCTCTCCAGATGCCGTTATCAGCAGCCATCCAAGAAAAACAGCTGTCTAAATGTACCTGCCTACAAGGATCAGGAACTTGTTTCTCCTTACCGAAGAACTTGCTTTAAGGACATTCTTCTGTTCACTGTGTCCCACTTTCTGTTAAACTGCTGCTTTATAAACCCTTCTAGCCTAAACCCAAGTTCAGTACTGCTCCTTGTTGTCTCCCATTCACTTCACCATCCACGAACAGCAAGCTAGTGATACCCTGGTCTCTCCCACTCAGGCTTCCGTGCCAACTTAATTACCAGCTAAATTTGCTCACCCACGAGAATGACTAACTTGCTAAAACCGGTCTCCAAGAATTGTCCTCTTCTCTTCCCTGTACTACAGCTGAACACATCCTAGGCCCTGTCGGCTACCACAGGAGCTTTCACAGGTCTTTGTTACGGTAACAAGCAGCCAGCTGGTTATTTGAACAGTGACACTATTGTCAGGATACTACTGTCCTTATTTCTAGTGAAGTTACTATCGCCCCAAAGAAAAGGGGACAGCGTTATCGAAGCCCAGACCCTGCTACACACTGAATTCCTTACAGATCCCACCCTTAGATCCATTTAAGTATATATGGGGCAATGGAAATATTGCCTCAACTTGGCCCTCCCCAAGGAACAGGAAAGCCCAGAGGACAGGAAAGAGGAGTCTTCCTCTCTTACCTTCATGGGCTGGAGTTGCATCCTTGTGATCCTTGAAGGGTCTACCACTGGCTTGGGGCGCCTCAGCGTGTCTAGAATATTCTGCCATTGAGGTGGTAGGCCCACAAATTTGCCCTCCTTTGGGTCAAACGAAGTGTGGACACGGTGCTCAAAGTTCTGTGGAGCAGAGATCTCCGGGCGTTTCTTCTTCTTCTTGCGGAACATGATGCCTGAATCAGAGGAGGTAATGCCATCAGTGCTTTTGCATGTCTGGGTCCGATACGCCCAATCAGTAATATCACATATCAACTGTATTAGTTAATTGCATTTTATTAAGAACATTCTCCAGTGACAAGCACTTTAACAGCGCTGATGTGATCATCAGCTTTTCCAGATGAGGAAAGAGAGGCAAAAAGAAAGTAAAGACTTGCTGGAGACCACCTAGCAGGGCAGGGGCTGAGCTATGATTTCTAGTGACCTTTTCAGTCCTCTGCCCACTGCGAAACAGCACTTCTATTTCAGAAAAGAAGCAGACACCTGTTACGTCTATGACTGAACTTCTACCGCTTGGCTTCCTTTATTTCTACAAATTCATACTGCCCAATATACACATTTTAAATATATATCAGATATACATATTTATATTTTACAGGCTTGTACCTAGGTTAAATGGCTTTGGGAGTCCAGCCAGTTAGACAGTGTTGATTCCACTACAGGCCTGGAATGAAGGGTGGTTAGGAACAGGGCTCAGGCTGTCTTCTCACTGGTTACTCCAAATAGTAATATAGAAATGGTTCCCATTTAAAGATGAAAGAGTAGTTGCCAAAGGAAGAGCTGCCCAAGACTGATTTTGGATCTCAGTTTTTCTAGCTTTGACAGAGAGCTTGGGAGAGAGAGAGGAGGTGGTAGGTGGAAATGAAACTCTGTCAGCAGGTAGCTGAAGCAGCTAAAATTAAAAACTAAGTCGTCCCCCCCCCTTGAGGGCTGAGACAGACAGTTTGTGTGAACAGCCATTACAATTGCAATGAGCCAAAACCAGCTAACACTTAAATATACCCGAACTCAAAAGACATTCAAAATCTGAATTTAGACTTTAGAGCCAAAAGAGAGATGTAGATAGATAAAAGCTAGAAGTTTTAGACCTTTCTGAAATCTGGAAGATATGAAGAAAAAGAACGAGAGCTCCGCATGTGGTCACAGGGGTGGGAAAACTTAAATAACTGTGATAGATGGACACGACCTCTTCACAAAAGACAGACAGGGAAGATGGAGTGAGGGGGAAGTTACCCCTTCCATGAAGAAACAGCTCAGAGGTAGAGAGATTTTCTATGGCGAGCGAGGCTTTTCACAGGGCAGAGTGGTGGGAGACTAGAGATGACAGGCAAAAATCGAAACAAGAGAGGTCCTGAATGGATAGAAGGAAAAACCTTTTCATGACCAGAAGAGCCCAGCATTGGAGTGGGTTGCCCAGACAGGCTCTGCGTTCGCATCCCCAGAAGTTTTCAAGTACAAGTTTGCTCTTGAAGACAAAGCCCTGCGCAACCTGGTGTGACAGAGCAGACTCTGCTTTGAGCAGGGCATTGGGCTACAGATCTCTTTAGGTCACTTCTCTCCTTAATTATTCTATAATTCTATTAATTGGTTTGATGGCTTTAAACTTACAAGTATTCCAAGTTACCTCTTCCTATTTGCTGTTGGAGAAACAAGTTTAATGGATGCATTACTGTTGTGTGGATGAATTGACATGCTCCAGAGTTCCTATCTCCTCCACAAGATGCTTTCTGTCAGTGCACAGGATGAACTGTGCAATGAGAGCCATAAGAGAGAGGAGACAAAACAGAGACCCAGTGCCAAAATATTTTAGGTAGTTCAGTGCTAAAGCTCGATAGCTTGGAAAAAAGCTGCACAGGTTTCTTCAAAGCAATTAATATCCATCAGTAGAAAAAATAAGTTTAGATCACAGAATCACAGATCATGAAGAGTTGGAAGGGACCTCAAAAGCTCATCCAGTCCAACCCCTGCCAGAGCAGGATCACCAGACCAGGTCACACAGGAACGCATCCAGGTGGGTTTTGAATGTCTGCAGAGAAGGAGACTCCACAACCTCTCTGGGCAGCCTGGGCCAGTGCTCTGTCACCCTTACAGTGAAAGAGCTTTTCCTTATGCTCAGGTTGAACCTCCTATG
>NW_010190469.1:0-3908 GCF_000695765.1 Mesitornis unicolor | reverse complement strand
TAGGAGCCGGACCCTGCCCAGTGCTCCCAGTACAGACCAGTATGGACCCAGTACCGTGCCAGCCTGAGCACCAGCTCTCCCAGCACTCCCAGGAAGGAGCCAGCGCACATCAATAAACTGGTTTTACACAACGCTGCCTTGACTCCTCCTTGAGCCCAGTCCCTACTTGTCCTCAAACTCTATTCCTCCCCTCTTTCTTACAATTCTCTTATTATTTCTCCCCTATTATTTCCGCAGTTCTCCCAATTCTCCCCTATGTGTCCCGCAGTATCTCTCCCAAGTATTTTATTGCCTATTTCTCTCCTATTTCTCTATTTCTCCCCTATTTCTCTATTTCTTCCCTATTTCTATCCTATTTCTTTCCCCTATTTGTGTTTCTTTCCCCATTTCTGTTTCTTTCCTCTATTTCTCCCCTATTTCTCCCCTATTTCTCTCAGTTTCTCCATTTCTCCCCTATTTCTCCCCCTATTTCTCCTCTATTTCTCCACTATTTCCTCTATTTCCCCCCTATTTCTCTCCCTGTTTATTTCTCCTCTATTTCTCTGTTCCTCCCCCATTTCTCCATTTCTCCCCTATTTCTCTCCCTATTTCTCTATTTCTCCTCTATTTCTCCCCTATTTCTCCCATTTCTCTATTTCTCCCGTTTCTCCCCTTTTTCTCTATTCCCTGTTTCTCTATTTCCCCTCTATTTCTTTCTCCCCTATTTCCCTCCCTATTTCTCTATTTCTCCATTTCTCCCCTATTTCTTTCCCTTTCTCTATTTCCCCCCTATTCCCTATTTGTCCCCTATTCCTCTGTTTCTCCATTTCTCCCCTATTTCTCTATTTCTCTCCCTTTCTCTATTTCTCCTCTACTTGTCCCCTATTTTATTATTTCTCCCCTATTTTTCCTCTATTTCTCCCCTATTTGTCCCCTTTCTCTATTTCTCCTCTATTTTCATATTCCTCTATTTCTCCTCTATTTCTCTCCCTATTTCTCTGTCTCCCCTATTTCCCCCCATTTCTCTATCTTCCCCTATTTCTCTCCGTATTTTTCCCTATTTCTCCCCTATTTCTCCCCAATTTCTCCCCATATTTCTCTTTCTCCCCTATTTCTCCATTTCTCCCCCGTTTCTCTATTTCCCCCCTATGTCTCTCCCTATTTCTCTATTTCTCCTCTATTTCCCCATTTCTCCCGTTTCTCTATTTCTCTTTCTCCCCTATTTTTCTCGTTTCTCTATTTCTCCCCTATTTTCCCCCTATTTCTCTATTTCTCCCCATTTTCCCATTTCTCCCCTATTTCTCTGTTTCTCTCCCTGTTTCTCTATTTCTCCCATTTCTCCCCTATTTGTCTATTCCCCATTTCTCTATTTCTCCCCTCTCTCAATTTCTCCCCTATTTGTCTATTCTCCCTTTCTCCATTTCTCCCCTATTTCTCTATTTCTCCATTTCTCTCCCTATTTCTCCATTTGTCCTTTATTTCTCCCCTATTCCTCTATTTCTCTATTTGTCCCCTATTTCTCCCCTATTTCTCTCCTATTTCTCCCCTATTCCTCTATTTCTCCATTTCCCATTTCTCCCCTATTTCTCCCCTTTATTTCTCCATTTCCGCCCATTTCTCTATTTCCTATTTCTCCCCTATTTCTCTATTCCCCATTTCTGTATTTCTGCTCTACTTCTCCCCTATTTCTCCATTTGTCCCCTACTCCTCTCTTTCTCCCCTTTCTCTCCCTATTTCTCCCCATTTCTCTATTTCTCCTCTATTTCCCCCCTATTTCTCTATTTCCCCTCTATTTCTCCCCTATTTCTCTCGTATTTCTCCATTTCTCCTCTATTTCCCATTTCTCCACTTTATTTCTCCATTCCCCCCATTTCTCTCTTTCTCTCCTATTTCTCCCTCATTTCTCTATTTTCCCCTATTTCTCTCTGTATTTTCCCTATTTCTCGATTTCTCCCCTATTTCTCCATTTCCCTTTTTCCCCCCATTCCTCTATTTCTCCCCTATTTGTCCCCTATTTCTCCATCTGTCTCCTATTTCTCTCCATATTTCTCTTTCTCCTCTATTTCCCATTTCTCCATTTCCCCCCCATTTCTCTATTTCTCCTCTATTTCTCCCCTATTTTGCTATTCCTCTATTTCCCCATTTCTCTATTTCTCTCCTATTTCTCCCCTATTTCCCCCATTTCTCCTCTATTTTCCTATTTCTCTATTTCTCCTCTATTTCTCTCCCTTTTCCATTTCTCCCCTATTTTTCCCCTATTTCTCTATTTCCCCTCTATTTCCCATCTCTCCCGTTTTTCTCCATTTCCCCCCATTTCTCTGTTTCCCCTCTATTTCTCTCCCTAGTTGTCTCCTATTTCTCCCCTTTCTCTATTTCCCCCCTATTCCTCTGTTTCTCCATTTCTCCCCTATTTCTCTATTTCTCTCCCTTTCTCCATTTCTCCTCTATTTCTCTCCCTATTTCTCTATTTCTCCCGTTTCTCCCCTATTTGTCTATTCCCCATTTCTCTATTTCTCCCCTCTCTCAATTTCTCCCCTATTTGTCTATTCTCCCTTTCTCCATTTCTCCCCTATTTCTCTATTTCTCCATTTCTCTCCCTCTTTATTTCTCCCCTTCTCTATTTCCCTATTTGTCCCCTATTTCTCTATTTGTCCCCTATTTCTCTCCCTATTTGTCCCCTATTTCTCCCTATTTCTCTCCCTAGTTGTCTCCTATTTCTCCCCTTTCTCTATTTCCCCCCTATTCCTCTGTTTCTCCATTTCTCCCCTATTTCTCTATTTCTCTCCCTTTCTCCATTTCTCCTCTATTTCTCTCCCTATTTCTCTATTTCTCCCGTTTCTCCCCTATTTGTCTATTCCCCATTTCTCTATTTCTCCCCATTTGTCCCCTTTATTTTCCCCCATTTCTCTCCCTATTCCTCTATTTCTCCCATTTCTCCTCTATTTCTCCCTATTTCTCTATTTCTCCCCTATTTCCCCCCTATTCCCTATTTGTCCCTTATTTCTCTATTTCCTATTTCTCCCCTATTTCTCCATTTCTCTATTTCTCCATTTGTCCCCTATTCTTATTTCTCTTCTCTATTTCTCCCCTATTTCTCCCCTATTTCTTCAGTTTCTCTCCCTCTTTCTCTATTTCTCCCTATTTCTCCCCTTCTCTATTTCCCTTTCTCCCGTATTTCTCCCCTATTTCTCTATTCCCATTTCTCTATTTCTCCCCTATTCCCCCCCTATTCGTCTATTTCTCCCCTATTTCTCTCCCTGTTTTTCCTCTATTTCTCCCCTATTTGTCCCTTTTTTCTCCATCTGTCTCCTATTTCTCTCCATATTTCTCTTTCTCCTCTATTTCCCATTTCTCCATCTACTTGTCCCCACGTTTTCTACCCTATTTCCCCCTATTTCTCCCCTATTTCCCATTTCTCCCCTTTATTTCTCCATTTCCGCCCATTTCTCTATTTCCTATTTCTCCCCTATTTCTCTATTCCCCGTTTCTGTATTTCTGCTCTATTTCTCCCCTATTTCTCTATTTGTCTCCTATTTCTCTCCCTATTTATTACTCCCCTATTTCTCTCCGTATTCCTCTACTTCTCCCCTATTTCTGTTTCTCTACTTCTCCCCTATTCCTCTATTTCTCCCCTATTTCTCCCCCTTCTGTATTTCCCCATTTCCCTCTCTGTTTCTCTATTTCTCCTTTATTTGTCCCCTATTTCCCTCCTATTTTCCCCATTTCTCTATTTCTCCCCTATTTCTCTCGTATTTCTCTATTTGTCCCCTATTTCTCCCCTATTTCCCATTTTCCCCCTTTATTTCTCCATTTCCCCCATTTTTCTATTTCTCTCCTATTTCTCCCATTTCTCTTTCTCTATTCCCCTCTATTTCTCTCCCTATTTCTCTATTTGTCCCATTTCTCTTCCCTATTTTTCCCGTTTCTCT
>NW_010190468.1:81048-115175 GCF_000695765.1 Mesitornis unicolor | reverse complement strand
ACATGAGGAAAACCTTTGTTACTGTAAGGGTTAGGGAGCACTGCAACAGGCTGCCCAGAGAGGTTGTGGAGTCTCCTTCTCTGGAGACATTCAAAACCCGCCTGGACGCCTTCCTGTGCAACCTCATCTAGGCGTTCCTGCTCCGGCAGGGGGATTGGACTAGATGATCTTTTGAGGTCCCTTCCAATCCCTAACGTTCTGTGATTCTGTGATTCCTGGAGAGATTCAAAACCCGCCTGGACGCGTTCCTGTGTGACCTAGTCTGGGTGATCCTGCTCTGGCAAGGGGGTTGGACTGGATGTACTTTCGAGGTCCCTTCCAACTCCTAACATTCTGTGATTCTGTGTGATTCTGTGACATCTTTTTAGTTTTCTCTAATTTTTTTGCTTATTTACTGCACTTATGCAACGTTATGCATTCAGTTTAGTTTTATACCCTATTTCTTTCATACAGGCTTGTGAGTTACTGTGGAAAAGATCCTGCCATTCCAGAAGGAGATTCAGATGTAAAGCAGATATTCCTTACAGTTTCCCCCATGCAAACAGTCATTAAACTTATCTCTTGACAATGAAAAAGTAATTTGAGAGATAACAATAGTTGGTATCATGGAAATAGTAAGAGCACAATTAAATCCTAATGAATGTCCATACGAAACCATGCTTAGGAAATCTGCACAGTACAAAACTGTGACTATTAGATTTGTAATTCTTCCACCTCTCAACCCATATGAAAATGGTGGCTTTTGAGACAGTAAGAAATATTGACTGTTTAAGTACACGCAATGCAAAATACAGTGTAGTCCTTCTGAAAGCCTTCTCTGAATCTCGACACTTCTTGCTATGTGGCTAATGCCTTAAAAAAGATAAAGCTGTCATTTAGCAGCAATGGAGTTGTTAGTACAAACACCACGATGTCAGCCAGATAGGTTGGGTTAAGCAAGAATAGAAGAGATTGAGACTTAGGAAGGACACTCTCATTTGCTGGTCCTTTTTATAGAGGTATTTAGGCACTTCACTATCTTTGTCCTCATAGTATAATTGTAAAGTGAGAAATTATTATAATTGCCATTCTACAAATGAAAGAGAGACTAAGGGGTATATTTTAAAGGTACTTAGGTGCCTAAAGATGCAGATAGGCACCTACTGGTATTTTAGCTCTTAAACTAATTAGCAGATTTAGTTGCAAATTCTAGCCTTGGGCATCAGTGTTTGATAGCTGTGCTGATTATTAAATCACCAGGAATATAATTACAGCTGTCTTTCGGAGTTTCGTGTTTAGTGTTTACATATAACTTTAGTGAAATGGAAGAAGAGAAGGAGAATATTCCACAACAGTGGGGAACAGACTTAAAGTGAATATAGATGAACAATTTGCACCAAAATACATAACAGGCATTGGAATTCTGCCAGGACAGGATATTAAATATCCTAATTTAGTTAGTTTAGTTGCATGGCCTTAGATGTATTAACCACATACTACTACTGTCATATTACAGTTTCTCCTGTCATTCTGAAATTTTAGTTCATAATGCTCCATTCTAGGCCAAATAAATATCTACATTTATTTTACTCTCAGCTTTAACGCTTAGCTATTTAATCTTCATATATTGTATCTTTATCTGAAGTGAAAAAATAATTGTCAGCTGTATCAGGTTACACAGAACAAATAGTACGTTTATATAGCAAAGAAACTCTCTGTTACAACTGAAGTACTATTTAGCATTAAATGGGTTAGAAACATTTGGAAAACAACTCCCAGTACAAATGCTGCATGGAGGGGTTGGCAATGTGGGTAGGAATTCACATGTACCTTAAATGAACCTAGAAACATTAATATTTCAAACTTCCAAAATCAAAACGAAACATTAGAAGGCTGACGCTTATTCTTCTACTTTTACAGCACAGTTCACAAATTGTATCAGATCTATATTTATGTCATGTCAAAAATAAGAAATGGATAGAAAATACTTCCCACCTTGGTTTGCTTCATAGCTTCTATAAACTGTAATTGTTCAGTGTAACCAAACTAGTATCAGTTGGACTAAATGACTATTGTGCCTCTTTTGTGACAGAAGTGTAAACTAACTGTAATTGTGCTATATCAGGTGACCTGAGAGGAAATGAACTGGCTTCAGTTTGCAGTTCTCCTTGGAGCCACATACTTGCCAGAGCTGTCATAATTTTCTCTTCGACAAGATAAGCTCACAGTTCAGAAGATCTCTAACTGCTGCCATTATACTTCAAAATTTTATCTCTGTAGAGGTATGTATGCAGAACCACGCTGTATTTCATTAATGATAGATCAGTCATAGAAATATGCAAGAAAATGAGATGATGGGTTTCAGTATCAAAAAAAAGCTAATTTTCCATTTAAGACAATGTAAGTATTTAACAATACCTATTAATAACAAATAAGGATTTTAACTATAGTTTAAATTTAGGTTGGCCAGTTGCTGGTCAATCAATTTCAGTAGCCATTTAAAAATAGGCATCTTTCTTCTTTCGAAATTCACAATCCCAATCTAATCAATTAAAGTACTGCTAGTAAGAAACAGAAAACAATACCATCATAGAGAAAACCCATTACAAATTTCTATTGTCATACTATAACACTATTTCTAATGTGCACCTTTGGATAAGCGAACTCAATGTTGTAGAGATATAATAAGACTTTTTTTTTTCTTCCTGCAGCTTTTAAGTCTTATGGCTGCGTAGGGCAGCTATTCCTCTTTTCAAAACTATTCCATTACCCAAAAGTTCAGCTCAGCAGCTATTGTATGTAAGCCCTGCTAAAAGGGATTCTCCTCTAAAACAAGACATAGAGCTACTGTTGTCCTGTGAAAATTTTCATTACTTCTCACCGTAAGGCCCACTGCCTCCTTACTTTTTCTGAGCTCTGCAGCCTGAGGACACTCAACCAGCCGCTCCTGATTTATCCAGCTCTTCCCTCTGAAACTTACATACTAGTTCAGCCTTACAAATAGATTCATAGCTACCTGCTGCAGTGTCATCAGGGCTAGTTCTTGGTCTGGGCTTTAGAAGACGTTACAGGATTAGTTTAATTGCCAAGATCTTTCAGGTGACCCTAAAGCCAAGAACACCTTTACCTAGAGTTACCTATGTCCACTCCTACAGTTCTCATCAGACAGAACCCACATCATCATCACATCCTTCAAGCCACACCTCAGCAACCCATAACCTATGCATGTCTTCGAGAACATCACAGTACTGGCAAGATATCCAATTCTCCTATTTATCAGACCACTTATGCTACCAGAGGAAAACATAATTCCCTAAATATGGCAAATGCAACATGTGGAACAAGAGCATGCCTTATTCTTCCTGTAAAAAGAGGGCTTATAAAAGTATGTAGTTACTGCACATGCACTCTCTCTCATGTATATATGTACAAACATACACACAATCTCCTTTTTCTTAGTGAAACAACTACCTTGGCTTTCTTGCTTCAAAACTGCTGGCTGAACACTGAATGCAGTGCTGCCACACAACAGAAATCTGCTTGCATATCACCTGTACCTGAGCTCAGAACAAGAAAAAAGCAGCTCCATATAGGAGCCAGCTTTACATGCATTTATCTGGCAATGTTTTGTTCCTAGCAGGTAGTTATCTGCTTGGCATGCCCCTTCTTCCATCACCTGCAAATCAGCAGAGCTCAGCATGGTTGGCACTTCTATTTATTGAACAGGCAACAGTCCTGACCGAAGTCAGCCTGCACAAAAACAGTGCTACTCTTTTTTACTGGAGCCACTCCAGTAAGATCAGTGATGCTCTTTGCAAGATCAAGTTAAGTGACAAACAGAGAGAAGCCTTCCCGGTTTTCTTTAAGACAGCAAAGCACTCAGATAGAGAGGATCTTGATTTACTGGTAGATTAGTTTTTGAACTGACAGTGCCAAAAAAAGAAATAAATTTAAAAAGTTATCTTTAACAGGAGCAACTAGAATGTGGCAGTGAATCGTCTCTAAAGAATAAAACAATGGCCAGACTAAGCCTAT
This sequence comes from Mesitornis unicolor, assembly GCF_000695765.1. Lineage (NCBI taxonomy): Eukaryota > Metazoa > Chordata > Aves > Mesitornithiformes > Mesitornithidae > Mesitornis > Mesitornis unicolor. The sequence continues at coordinate 111,161 of NW_010190468.1, read as the reverse complement.
GCAATCTCTCCTAGAGCTGTCTTCTTTCTTTCTATTTCATTATTTACAACAGAAATTGTGCAGCAGACATAATAGCAAAGTTTGATGTTAAATGATTTTTTTTTACTCCCCTTACCTTCTTTAGTACTGAAAAGGCCGTGTATGTCTGTCATACAGCACTTTTCCCTCCAACAGAATCTCCAGAAACCGGCCTGAACATCCACTTTAAAGCAGGTGAACAGTGGCCAGGTTGTCAGTGGCCAGGCTTGTTAACAATATTCCAGTGCAACACTGCTACCACAGCTCTCACAGTGCAGGGGGAGGGATGGGGACTGTTAGAGTTGGAGAACTTTCTCCTGTATTTGCTTTTCTGTCATTAAGTTTCTGTGTGCAACCACCTAAACTTATTTGTGGCAAGCCAGAGAGTCTTGTGCAGATATCAAAGGACCACAAAGGCCTTGGAATATTGCTTTTTAGGAGCAGTGCACAGAGGAAAATCTTTTTGCTCATGGATCTTTTAAGAATAGCAAAGATTTCTGCAGTATAGCAGTAGGCTTTTGACTTCTGGTAGGAATTAAAACGCACTGCATTTGATGACAGGAGTTATGTAGTTACTATAAACTTAAAAAAACACTAGCTCCTAAAATCAAATGCTGATGGTTGAGGTATCTGCTTCATTTGTTCACAATGTATTGTTCATTACTAAATATTACATTTTGCTGGAGGGGTGCAGCTGGCAGAGATAAAAATGCCTGTTTGCTTTGCACCAAGTACTGCAATTTGGGTCAGATGGATACCTCTGGGGAAAGGTGGAAGGTGCAGGAATCTCTCCTTTTCAGAGAGTTGCACAGAATTCAAATGCTGAAAGTTGCAGAGTGCAGGTGAAATAGGAGGCAGCATGAGAAACGCAACACGCAGATAGCCTGCAGCATAAAAAGAAACAGGAAGATGTCCAGGCCTCAGATGTGAGAGAAAGTCTGACCTTTCTGAGGACTCAGGATGGTCAGTGTCAAAATCACTGCAACCCAAAAAGCCATTGAAAGCTGCTGGATGAACAACAGGACTGAAGGAAAAGATCTGTCCTTCAGTGACCCACTAAGCAAAGTTGAGATTTGTTTTCAAACCATTGCTCTTTATCTGGTCTCAACCAGGAGCCCTGAGTGGTTTTGTGTTTTTAAACCAAAAAAACCTCACTGTTCTAGCTTGTCTCCAGATAATACCGGACACAGGATGCAGTTTGTAAGCTTCTCTGACTTTTCTGTGAGCACACTGTAAAATAAAGATGCAGGAATATATACTTCAAAGCCCTGTCTGACACAACTTTTCCTCTACACTTCCTCAAAGGAAAATGGCAGCCAGTCTCTAGGTGCTGCTCTGAGGGAATGATGAAAGCCCAACTGCTCTGCTGGCAGTCTCATACAGCAACGGGAGGGAGGGCTCGCCCGTGGGCCGACTCTGAGATGCAGGTGCCCATCTGCCCTGTGCCAGCTGCCAACTCTGCTACTATCTATACAAGACCTGCTAGATCAGGCTGGGAGCCTTGAATTAGGTCTGGCTTCCACTCCAGTGGTCGTTAACTTTATTAAAAAGTGGTCTCAGATAACAGCAAGAGATAATAATGGTGTTACGTAAAAGGGATGGCAACTGCGCTGAAGGCTTGACCAGGACATCAGGCTACCAACCTTACGCAGGGCCTGAGTTAGGCTGAATATGAGGTTGGGGGTGTAACTGATACACAGAACTCAAGCACGCCCTGGGCTAAAAAGGGCCTTGCTGGCAGCACTACGAATGTTTCCAAAGATTTGTGGGTTAACTGTTAAAAATGTAAGAAAGGAGAATGTGAACCTGACAGAGTGACAAGAGAAGCGTGATTCAGGTGTTGAAATATGGGTGTCTATTGCCATTTTTAAAAACCCAGTATGCCTTGCCAGACCTCCTGTGAGTCTGTTCTGTATCTGCCAGCCCTCTGCAGGTGACTCACATACTCAAGGCCTTAAAGAAAGGTCATCAAGTGCTTATGTGCAGGCACCTGAAAACCACTCTCAGTGTTTCAGAGACATTTCTGAAAGAGCAGCTGATTATTCTTGGGCTTTGACTAAGCAAAATGTTCATTTAAGATAATTACAGCTAAATATGAAAACAAGTGTAATTCTGCCAGTCTGGATTGTCCACATGGGGGGCAGCAGGGCAAGAAGGGATGGAAGGAAAAAAAAAAATCAGTAATAGCCTTCTGATCTGAGCTTTCTACAGCTCTGATATCAAAGCTGAGAAATGAACAACCAAAATGGAGATTTGGCTTTCTAACTCCCTAATTCCAGAGACGGACAAGAAGCTTCACGATTGCGAACAAGCTCCAAGCTCTTCTCATTTCCCATTCTGGCTCTCTGGTGGCTGAGATGAGCATAAAACCAAACGCACAAACCCGTGAGACTGCCTCTCAGATATGACAGCTGGTGGTAGACAGCAACTGGGCGAGTGCAGACAGGAAATTGTTACCAGAGAGGCAGACAGGATGGCAGACGTTGCAGGCTCCATCCTAAACTTCTTTTTTCTTTGGGGCATGTGGCAGATTTGGAGCTGCGCTGTAGTTATTTAGGAATACCATGCATTAACTCAGTCATTAGAATGTTTCTTCTACCGCTATGGTGGTTTAATTCAGTCACAGACTGTCTGGAAAAGCAGGCAGGAAGGAAAAGCATGGCAAAATACTTGCCACTTCTTCGAGAGTTAAAAGCCAGTGCCAAAACTGGTAGTTTTGGTTTCTTTTCCAACCAACCTATAATACCAGCTCTTACCCGGACAGGCAAAGGATGCAAATACTGAAGAACATAAGAGTGAAGATGAACACTAACATAAAAAAAGCCTCATGCTCCAAAACTGTGTTTTATTTACTAATAGGAGAAAATAATTAGAAATATTATTTACACAAGGTTTATGTTATCTAATTCCCTCCTTCCACTGCTGCTGTCTTACTACAAAATACTTTGTGTTAAAAGTGTCTTCTTCAAACACAATACACCATAAAGCACAATGTTCCCAAAAAGAAGGGCTATGACTAACTCAAGTCAGTCAGAGAGACACGATAGCAGACCTGATGAGCAAAGAAAACTGGAATTCCACCTTGGGGTATAAAATAGTCATACCTTCCCCACTGAGAATAAGACACATGCAAATTACTTTCAGCCATCTCTTCTCTTAAACCTAGATATTATGTGGCTCCACCTACCTGGGCCAAGCACTAGAGGAATCCCATTAAAAATAATAAAACAAAAAATGACCTTCCCTGCAGATTAGGTCTGTGATCCCTCATCATTTTTCCAGAGTCCACCTTTCTATCACAAAATGGGAGTGTTTTATGGAAGAGAAAAACTCAGTAGAGCACAAAACAGCAGAGTTACGAATGCTAATGCACAAAGCAGTGTTCTCCAAGGCTCTAGATTGGAGCCAGCAATATTATCAGTATTCACTCTGAGGTACCAATAATCTGATTTTGTCTTTTGAAAATGCTGAGACTGTGTCTTTGCTTACTGTGAAATTCATTCTAATGAACTTTCAAGAGTCATTCAGTTCAGAGGGTCTAGGTGTAATTTCTTCTTTTAGAGAGGAGACTATAGTGAAAATGAAGTACAGGAAGCAGTCTACTCTCCCCATAATAACCCTTCTTCAAAATGGTAATCAGCCTTTTCTCCTCAGTCCTCATGTAACTGTAATGTTGTATGAAGCCCTTATGAACTTTTCTTCTCCTTACTTCCCTAGGTTGACCAAAATGCAGCTCTTGGAAGTCTTTCTAAAGCCCCAGATAAGACATTTACTTCCTCCAAACTTGTAATTAAGGGCTACAATGTGTATTGAACGGATCACACTGAAAATAAATATTTAACCAAACTCTCAAAGATACTAATAGAATTCATTCAGCTAGTGCAGAATGATGTTAAAGAGCAGGTAAAACTGGAAACAAAACATTGTTAACAGGTTACAGCAAGACACTATCTTTACAGTGACAGGAAGCTTTGTTAGAAAGGTGCACCTTGTCTGGTGGCAATCACACACAGTATTTTATCAAAGGTTAAAGCCAAATACTGGTGGCAAAAAATACAATTATCTGGAACTTCCTAAGCACCAGGGTCAAGGTTTTCAAAATGGCTTGTATAATGTCATACTCTCACACCCCAAAATAAGAATCCTTGATGTTAAAAATTCTGGTCACCCAAAAGACTGTATTAAAGGGTAAAGGAAGCTGACATGGTGTTTCCTAGTGCTCTCTGAGAAAGATGTCAGTTACCTCATTTGTGCTTAAGTTGAGGCAAGCCCTTTAGGAAGTTTTAGCAATTACAAGGCAAGATACGTAATTAGCTTGCTGGAATCATGAACACAAACTCTGGCTTTGTCATCAATTGTTTTAATGCAGGTACATTTTTTTGTTACAATAATATGCAGCATATTATACATTACTTTAATCTGAGTCTACTGTTTCATTCACATTAAATTTATAATTTATGCTACAGCAGATTTTAATGAATCTTCTGCCATTACGCAAAATAGTCCCTTAGATTTTTAGCTTAAAATCAACTCCTGCTTTTCCAGGAGGTAGTCTGGTACAAGGCTTACATTCCGATACGCTTTGCAGCACCACAGCTGAAAAGATGTTATCACACATGTTGCTCTTTTTTTCTGGTCAAGGATCTCCTGCAGTTTATACATGTTTTGAGAGAGCAGTCACAGGTCTCTATTCTGTTATTACATTCACTTATGTCTCAAAACTTGATACAGTAGTTTTGTTAATTGCTGAATAACTTTATATGTGTTTACCTAGCCCCTCAAAAGCACAGCCCCATTATACCTTTTTCACAGGTGAAACTGAATGTGAGAGAGGCCTCTTTATTATTCTTTGTTTGCTCAGGTGGTATTGACTTCATATTTTAACCTCATTCTTTCTCCTCGAACAAAGAAGCTGTAGTTTTTGAACTTTGCCAATTCCCTTGACTAGCCCAAGAAACTGACCCTTCCTTGGTCCCAAATTCTTACCACCACTGGCCATCAGTGACTAGATGGCTGTGGGTTTCAGGCTGATGGACAGATGGCTTGGAGTTCATCTGAAACAGGGAAAAAAACAGGGAGCTAATTTGGTAAGAGAACGAGTTTAAAGGTCTCAGGAGCAGGGAAAGAATGTAAGCAAGGAGACAGGAATGAGACAAGGAAACGATTATGAATGTGCTGAGAAAGAAAATACAAAGCTCCTCAGGAAGGGGAAGGCTATACAAGAGGGAGGACAGGGGGCGGGGGAGGAAGCAAGGGAACACACCGGCAAAAAACACTGGAAAAGATATCTGAAAAAGCACAGCAGAGGAAAATTAGGCTAGGTTTACAGCTTTCCTACTTACATGAATGATTTACCCCCTCTACTAATAATTTTTCAGTATTTTCTTATTGGCTGTAAAAGTTTTCTCCAAGTTCTTTGAGACTGCCAGTATGACATAGAGTAGATAAGAGAGAATCCTTCAACAAGTGACAGGATCAACATCGTAGTTACTGTCCTAGTAACTTACAATCAGATTTAATCAACAGCTTGAAAAGAGGGCCATCAGAAGCATTTCCCTTGTCTTATAAAAAAACCAACCCAACCAACCAACCAGAGAACATCACCTGTCTTAAAAAGGCAGAACCTAGTAACAGTAGTAGCAGACCAGTAATGTGTGGGTTGCTGTGTAAACGACCAGAGATTGAGAAAAAGCAGATAATTTTCAATTTATCAGTTCACTGGTCCCTAGGTGTCAACACTCCTGATATGTTCATTAAGTCAACAAGCAGTCCTGCAATCTATTAGCTACATCCCTTCAAATTTATAGTGCTGAAATGTGTAATTAATTGTGTGTTGTTACATTATTTGTTCTGCAGTCACAAAAGCTAATGCTTTTCTGTGTTCTAGCTAGTCAGATAGCCTGGGAATCTTTGTATATGTTGATCATTTAATGCTAAACAAGTAAGTTACTGACATTTAGAGTCATCACAAAAGACTCTCATAACTCAAAAAATCTGTTCCTGTAAGTACTTTAAAAACAGCTGACCTTAATGCAAGTGATTGCATGAATCCAAAAGAAAACACAGTAAGAGAAGGCTAGCTGGAAATTTCAACAATCTTTTAATCCTATCACAATTCTTTATATTACCATAACTCTTCAGGAAATCCACCATCAAAATTAGGCAATTGCAAACAGATGTGTGGTGTATTTTAAACTCTTGTCAATATCCTGGTTACTGAGCTAGAATCCCAAACAGCACAAAAACATGAACTCAGGGGGTCACAATGCTCCCTGATTTACTCAGTTCAAGTAATAGGAACCATATACTATCAACTTTATTATCCATGAAATCACTTATGCATCAAAACAGCACTCATCCTACTTTTGTAAACAGTTTTTTGTCTTGTCTTTGGATAAGAATAACTTGTTTTTGATGAAGGAATCAGTATATGATCATCTAACCGCTTGGAGAAACCCTTCATACCAGTAAGCAATTGATAGCAATAAATGCAACATCATAATATTAATGCAACTTTGAAATCAGCTAAGGCTTTCAATACAACTTTGAATACAACAGAGATGTCTACTCTTCAAGGCTGAATACATACTACTAAGCTGAATACACAAGCAATATGAATTACATCACCAAGGAAACTATGCACTCTTGATGTCTGAGACATGTCCAAACATTTACTTTATCTTATAAGCACACATATGTAGATTTCAAGCACCAGTAAATCTTCATTTTGTATTGCTGATATTCTTTCAGCTGGAGAAAATGAGTAAGTATAAACCAGGAAAAATAATACAAGAATAAAGAGGAAAAAATGGGAGAGAATATTGGGTTTAGATTATAGGATGTATATGATTGTATTATGTAATTTCATTGAAACATCTTAATAAATCAAAAAAGTGAAAGCATAACTAAGAGCCTGAACCTAAAAATAGTCAAAGTGCGATTCACCTTGTTACCTGGATCAGTCAATGAGTTAGGTGTATTAACTCTCCTTTACCGTTAGCCATCTGTTCCAAGCCAATCATTCCACCTCTCTGTAATCAGCCGTTCCGAAGGCAAACACACTCTGTCTATGGAGGGCACCTACTTTGGGGTGGCATGGGGCACCATTTACCCCAACTTCAGAGGGAGGCACCAGACTTTTAGATGGCCAAAACCACGTGACAGAAATCTGAGACTTTCTCTTCTTATGACAGCTTATCCCTATCCTAGTTTTCGTAGATGACTGCAAAGACACAGTGAAAACCTACATCCAGTCTGAGGTATCTGAGGTGGCTAGATTCTGAAATCTGACTTTTTGAACACCAGATCCAGCCTTTCTTGAAAGTCTTATATATAAAAAAATATGGAGACCACATTTTTAGTTATATTTCTCTTTACAGAGCTCTAGGAGTATGAAACACTGATCACGTTTTGTAACAAAGATGAGTAACGTGTAATTAATTGATTTATGTATGTTTTGCTCTGTCTCAGCATTAAAAATATTTTACCTTTTTCATTTAGTGAAAAAAATAAGAACCAAAAGGTATATGAGGGTCTGAAAAATAACACTGTATATATTCTAGGATGATAAAATCTGTTTGGCTTGTTGTTTAGGCACAGAATTTTAGAAAGGGATATTAATAGAAAAAATCAACTGGGGAAAAAATGACTAAAAATGTTCTGAGAAAAATCTAGTTTGTGAAAAAAGATGTTTTATGTCTTCTTTACAAGGCAGATGAATCGAACCACAGGAAATACAGAATTTTTGTAGTACATTAAATTTTATATTAAGCTGCATGAGAAACATTTGTTAAATGAGGCATTTTTTAAAAAAGGAAGAATAAAGAGATCCTCCTCATACTTCATTGCCATTCCATCAAAAGCTGATGCATAATTAAGGGAAAAGGCACAAGGCATGAATTTCAAAACAAAGGCAAAAGAAGAAAATAATGCAATTTAAAAAATCTGTAAACATGTGCTTGAATGTTAGACCATTCCTTCAGCTAGCTCTAATTTGTAATTACTCTTTACTCAAGTTTGTGCAGACTCCTTTTTCTCTACAAATAAAACAGATGTTTGAGGCACCTTTCTCTCCTTTTTTATCAGTTGGTCAATCAGTGTCAGTTGAATTAAGTTGTAATAGATTACTTTTTAAAAAAATTTAGATTCTCTCCTAGCTTTCTAACTAACTAACTAAATCTTTGTGAAGATAAATTATAATGTCTTAGCAAGAAAAGTTCTAAATATAACCAGGTAAGCCCAGCAACTATAGGAAAGGCCATTCAATCTAACTTTAGTGACAACCTCTGGGTAAAATTGCAGAGGTCTGCTCAGAAAGCGCAGCTCTTAAGACTGTCAGATCAAGCAAGTACTGGAAACCACCTTTACGGCAGAAATTGTGATGGCATGCTGCATCCACTATAAAAAAAACAGTAGAGCACTAAGAAGAGCCTGCCTCATAGGTATGTACGGCACATCACATACGTGTCATCATGGTGAAATCTTGGCACGGCTTGCTTGTGTTCCAGACGGCTGAGTCAGGCATTTGACCAGTCCGAAGGCAAAGCCTAAGAAATAAAAGTAAAAAGAAAAAAATCCATCAGCATCCACATTTGCAATGTTTGAAACCAGGATGCCTTCCATGACATGCTATCAATCACCTTGCTCTTGTGTGCTATTTATCATTTAGTTTGTTCCATGACAGAAAGGGCAAAAAACATGCAGATCTCATTTAGGCTTATCCAGTTCAACAGTGAGATCTGAAGAGAAGAATTAAGTCTGCATATGATTGAAACATACTGTCATAAGCATTTTGCCAAACACTATCTATCATCCTGGCACTGTACATTGCCACATATTTTTGTGTACTACTTGATAAAGAATTTCTAGCCAATATACCCATCTGTCATGTAAGTGAAAATAATCCCATACAAATAAAACAAGGAAAATATGTTCGCAAAGCTCTAATAAATTTGGTTTTCTCCAACGATGAACATTTGAAGTTTTATGAATGCCTAACCTATGTGTTATCAATTAAAAGTAAATATTTAATGCGCGGTTGGTTGTACTAAATCGTAATTTTAAGTCTTCTTAAAGGCTAGAGCAAATTATACAAAGTTCAAGGTATTTTAAAATAAAGATATGTTGACAGTGGTTATTTAAAAGGAAAAAAACAGCTCTGAAGCTGAAAACTCAAGACTTGAAATGGTATGGTATGCATTATAATTCAATCTTGATATAGGAGATCAAAAGACTATTGCCACAAAATTTATCTGTGGTAATAAATCTTCAGAACTGAAGTTAGAGTTGTTCTCAATCAATGGAGTAGAACAAAAGACAACGTTTAGGGACTGGGCAATCTGCTCATGACAGTGACAGAACCAATTTGCTACAGACCCCTTCCTCTGCTACTGAACGTATTGCCAACTCTTTATTTTTAACTTGGACCTCATTCTTCTGGAATTTTAAACAATACTCCAACAATATTTAAAAATAATGGAAGACTACTCAAATTCAGTTTATAGGGTAAACACATTGGACTTCTATGTTCCCTCAAAGTTTTGATATTTTACCAAATTCAGGCTCTAAACCAAAATGTTTTGGTTGTAACCTATGAAAAGCATTGTGAGCCCAAATAAAGATGCTACTTTTTTCTTCCGAGAGACAATGAACTTGTACTTAATTTAGAGGTGAAAAATAGATACTGAAGGAATATTTTTATATCTGGTAAAGCTATGTACTTTGTAAAATTAAATATCTAAATCCAATTCTTAAATATTGATCTTACATAATAAGAGCTTAACAGTTTATACTAAAATGATACTACATCTGAATGAAACCCTTGGTAAACATTTATAATATTATAAGTCATAAAAAATACATGCCCTATACTAACTTCGTACAAACTACTGAAATATTTACAGGATAATGAGTTCTTTTCAGTATAAACCACTAAAATGCAGCAGAATTTAACTGATCTCTTTTGGATGCTATACCGTACAGAACATGAGTTGTGGAATATGTTTTTACTGTCCTAAAAATCTCCAAGAATCTCTCATTGTCACTTGCAGTCTTTCACCAGCACAGAGTTAATTAGGAAGTGTTACCTTGCCTTTCACTTCTTTTTAATTAAAGATAATATTTGTTATTTCCTGGGCAGGTCAACATAAAAGAAATGGAAAACCTAAAGTTATGAGCTTTTATAGTTCAACGTGCCAAGCAAAGTTACTTTGTAATGACAAAACACTCCTTCTGGTATCCATTTGATACTCCTTGACAAACTAAGACTAAATTTGATACTCCGTGAAAAACTTGACCCGCCTGGACGTGTTCCTGTGTTACCCAGTCTAGGTGATCCTGCTCTGGCAGGGGGGTTGGACTGGATGATCTTTCAAGGTCCCTTCCAACTCCTAATGCTCTGTGATTCTGTAAAGGCATCTATATATCACAAACAAACCATGGGAATGCTAATGGAACTAGGATCTGTGTGTCTCCAGGGTTACTGCAGAAATCCATTCTGAGTTGCTAGTGCTACACAAACGGTGTAAAATTGAATGTAAAACTTTCATGGAAATGGTAGCTGAATCCTTGCTGTCATCAGATACCTCTCTGAAACTAGTCACCACAATTGGCATTTTCACAAAGAATCTCAGAAAAGGCAGAAGATCTGAATTAGATATGTGTGGGAATTAACTGTTGATTAAATGTTGATCTTCTGTATTTCCTACAGGTTACCATCTCAAAGAAGGAAAAATTAAATTAAATAGAATAAATAAATAAATAAATAAAACTTTTCTGAATGCATCAGGCTCTTCTTTATCTGAAGTGCAAGTGATATAGATAATTAATCTCCTGAAATGAAATATTCTTATATCTCATTCATGATTTTATTAAAAAATAAAGTGCAAAGAAATTGTTGAAAAAAAATTACATTATCTGCAAGAAATCCTGCTCCATGCAGAGCACTAGTGAAGGATGTTCGATACTAGCCAAAATATTTGAAAAAGTCCTGAGAGTCAGTGAGAGAAGTATCTACAGCCTTCAACACATTCAGAAATAAAAATCTGGACATATCTTAAGAAAGAAACTATACAAAGGGCCCTATAGAAAGGGAAGGAAGTCCTCTTCATGCATTTTGAGTTCCACCTTCTACAATTAGACACACTACACCGAAAAAATCACTACTTGCTATCACTTGCTGCTATGGAAACTGTACTGGGTAGCTATTCCCTTCAGGCAATGGAGATGCTTTGATTACAGCAGTTGAAGGAAAAGTTTAATTCTATTTGTTTTCACCTGATCTATTGAAAATTCTTACTTTGGCACTCAAAACTATCCATCACGGTACGTGCACAAAAATTAGTTGGAAGAGGCCTCTGGTAAAACATGTCACCATTTCTTCACATTGTATTTTTGGTGTGAAAAGGAGAGAATAAAGCATGTTACTCCAACTAAAAAGTCAAATAGGGAAAAGTGAAAGAGCAATAGAGAAAAAGAGAATCCATATTATCAAAAACGTAGTACCGAAAAGATAATGCCTAAGCTTAATAAAAGGCAATTTAGACAGACTGTTTAATTACTGAGTTTGAGGCATTGGTAACAGTTTATTATTTTAAATCAATCTGTATATATATAAAACCATTAGTGATCCCATATTAAAGAAACATCTCCTGAACTACAACCATACTTGCCTAAAAGCAGCCATTAAATACTCAGGGTTGCTGTTCTAGGAACAGCACTCTCCAGTAGGACTGGTTACCTCTGTAGCTCTTTGTCTTTCCCCAGCACACTGAAGAGTAGTGCACATGACACACAACTGAATATGGTTCTTGCTACATGCTAACTTAAAAAAAAAAACACAAAACAACAACAAAACCCTTACCAAAACAAACCAAAAAAAGGCTCTCTGTAATCTCTACCAGAGTAAAACTGGCAGCCTTCAACAAGACTCATGTTCATGGAGTTACAAAAGAAAAAACACCGTACATCCTGGCTTAGGCGTTTTCTTTCACGAGACTTGAAAGAACTGAATATAAATGAAAACTGGGTTCATTTGCAATGGCCACAGAAAGTTTTACTTTAAAAAAGAAGACTCCTAGTTGTGTGCATGTACAAGTAATGTCTCTTTGCTTCCAGTATAGTGGATAAATTGTTCAGGCTCCAGTTCCCTATAGAGAAATACGACCTCTGTAATTGCTGTCAAGGTCAATGAGAACAGGGTAAGTGCTTAAGTGCTGGACATATAATTTACATCAGCCTGGAGCAATTTTAACATGAATTTTCAATTTTTCCAACCTGTTTGTTTAATGTTTATTCAAACACTACAGTTTTGAAAAAATACAGTTACAATGTTACTCTATGTGACAACAATTTCTGCTTTCAAATACATGTACTGTCTCTTTCGAGAGAAGGAAGAAGAGCTGTGGATTTGAATAACTAAAATTGAATTCAAATGGCACCACTTTCCTTTTTGAAATATCAACAACTCCAAGATGCTCCAGGTTGAAAAAGACAAAAAAGCAGAACCATAAATAGCAACTTTACTTCCTCACAATTTGGGAATATATTTTTTCTGCAATTAGTTAACTGCTGCTAACATTTATTGAGTTTAGTGGAAACATCTCAATTCTGATACGCTATCTGCAAAGTTCAGTCTCTGGGCTACATCTGTTAATGCTGCTAAGAGAAAGCAGATTTATTTAGGTTAGCCAGAAATGTGTTCCCAACAGATTCCAGTAACAAGGTTGCATTGGTAGTGAAATGATAGGTATCTACAGTGATGAATTTTGACCCAAATCTAGGCTTTATTTACCATTCCTATTTAACACCTTAAACCCACTTGGCACAGTTCTAAGATGAAAGTGACCTGGGATGCTATCAGAACAAAACTGATACACAGTTGATTAACCAAACTGGAAAACATTATTCTTTTTTTAATTTTTTTTTTTGCTTTTTTAAAAATATCATAAAGAAAAAATGCAAATTCACCTTCTTTCTTTCTTTTCCTTCACACCTATAAATAAGAAATGCAAAACTTTGGGACTATGCTAAGCTTATCATAAATGCAGGAAAACAAAAAAAGAAGTTACTGAAATTGCCCTTTTACAGCTTTGACCTAGGAAAACAAATCAGTCCAATATTCTGAGAGTGTTTATTTTCCCATAGGAAAGCGTACGTGTTCTCTGCACACCAAAGATGACACTATCTTGCTTGGAAAAGGATGCCTTGTAAAGCTCTCAAAGAAATCTCTTGATTTCAAGTCAGTTACTTGGCTACCTGCTAGGAACAAGGTTTACTCCTTTTAAGTCACTGAAATAACACAACATTACACCTCTGGTAAGGTCACATTGTATACTACTTTTCTGTAATTCCTAAACCCACAATTTGGAGTCAACACCATGGTTAGACACACTTGGAAAAGCAGTGTTATTATCAAGGGGCATTAGAAGTTGACATAAAAACTCTGACCAAAAGTGTTGCAATGTTAACAGATGTGGTAGAGGAAGGCAAAGGCAATCTAAATTGCTACACAGTACTATCAGATATCACGTCATACTGTGCATTTGCATGTGCTACAAGGGAAAGCCAAAAGAAGGGCCAATTCAAGAGTGACTGTTTTCTTTTTAAGGTGCATCACAGAATCTTTGTCTTGGAAGGGTCGTCTTGAGATCACCTAGCTCATCCCACCCTGCTCAAGCAGGGTCACCTAGAGCAGGCTACCCAGGACCATGTTAAGTCAAGTTTTTACTCTCTCGACAACCTCTCTTGGCAGACTGTTCTAGTGTTTGACCACCATTACAACAACCATTTTTTTCCCCCTGTGTTTAGATGGAATTCAATGAATTTTACGATGCATGATTTTATGATGGCTTCCTCATCTTCATCCCCTCCTGTCAGGTATTTATACACTTTGACAAGATCAGAGTCCCCCTAACTTCCCGACCTTCTCCTGACTGAACTGTCCCAGCTCTCTTAACCTCTCTTCATAGGAAAGGAAAGATACTCGAGTGCCTTAGTCATCTTCATGGCCCCTCACTGGACTCATGCCAATATGTCCTAGCCCTTCTTATACTTAGGAGCCCAGGATGGGACCAGCCCTCTAGATGTGGTCTCATTAGGACTTAGTAGAGAGGAAATATCCCTCCTTCAACCTGCTGGCCATGCTCTTCCTAAGGCAGCCCAAGTTGGTGTTGGCCTTCTTTACTGCAAGGGTGCATTCCTGGCTCATGGTCAGCTTGGTGTCCACCAGGATCCCTAGGTCCTTCTCTGCAGAGCTGCTTTCCAGCTGGTCTATCCCTAGCATATACTGGTGCCTGGGATTACTCCTCTCCAGGTGCGGGATTTTTTTAATTTCCCCTTTCTGAATGTCTTGAGGTTCCTCTCTCCCCCTTTCTCCAGCATGTCCAGGTCTCTCTGAATGGTGGTGCAACCATCTGATATATCAGTCGCTCCTCTCAGTTTTGTATTATCTGAAAACTTGATGAGGGTGCATTCTGTCCCACCATCTAGGCCATTAATGAAGATGTTAAATGGTACTGGCCCTAGTATTGATCCCTGAGGTATACCCCTAGTAACTTGCCTCCAGTTGGACTTCATGCCACTCATCATAACTCTGAGCCCAGCCGTTTTGCCAGTTTTCAATCCTCCTCACTGTCCCAACCCATACTTCTTTCTAACCCATATCTAACCCATACTTCTTTCACTTGTCTATGAGGATATTAAGAGCATTAGCATCAAAAGTCTTACAGAAGTCAAGGTAAACAGCATCCACTGTCCTCCTCTCATTCAAACTTAGTCACTTCATTTTAGAAGCCTATCAGGTTGGTTAAGCACGATTTCACCTTCATAAATACTTCCAGTAACTTTCTTGTCCTTCACATTTCTGGAAATCATTTCCAGGACCACTTGTTCCAAGACATTCTCACCTCCTGAGGCGAGGCTGACCAGCTCCTAGTTCCCCTTCTTAATCACAGAATCACAGAACGTTAGGGATTGGAAGGGACCTCAAAAGATCATCTAGTCCAATCCCCCTGCCGGAGCAGGAACACCTAGATGAGGTTGCACAGGAAGGCGTCCAGGCGGGTTTTGAATGTCTCCAGAGAAGGAGACTCCACAACCTCTCTGGGCAGCCTGTTCCAGTGCTCTGTCACCCTCACTGAGAAGAAGTTTCTTCTCAAATTTAAGTGGAACCTCCTGTGTTCCAGCTTGTGCCCATTACCTCTTGTCCTATCATTGTTTGTCACCGAGAAGAGCCTGGCTCCATCCTCGTGACACTCACCCTTTAAATATTTATAAACATGAATGAGGTCTCCCCTCAGTCTCCTCTTCTGCAAACTAAAGAGACCCAGCTCCCTCAGCCGCTCCTCATAAGGGAGATGCTCCACTCCCTTGATCATCTTTGTAGCCCTACGCTGGACTCTCTCCAGCAGTTCCCTGTCCTTCTTGAACTGAGGGGCCCAGAACTGGACACAATATTCCAGATGCGGTCTCACCAGGGCAGAGTAGAGGGGGAGGAGAACCTCTCTCGACCTACTCACCACCCCCCTCCTGATACACCCCAGGATGTGACAGGGGTTACATCTGCTTTATTACAGTCTTCAGAAACCTCCCCTGACTACCACAACCTTTTAAAGATAATCAAGAGTTGCCTTGCAATGACATCATCCAGATCCCACAGCACTCATGAGTGCAATCTATTAGGCCGCATAGATTTACAGATGTCCAGTTTGTTCAAGTGTTCCCTAACCTGATCCTCCTCCACCAAGAGTGAGTCTTTTCTGCCTCATCCTTTTCCTTGGGTCTCATGGACCTGAAATTCCTGAAAACTTGTCTCTGTATTAAGAGATATCTTAACATATCGACCAAAACCAAAGCATTTCTACATCAAATCCTATTTCCAACTCTACCTGACAAAAGATTGCACTTAAGCAGTCATATTTTCTTCCAATACTTCTCTACATGCAGTTATTTTAGCTACTGCTACTGCAGTTCATGACAGTAAGATGATAAATAGTAAAGAAATACTTCTGAAATAAAAGTTTAGAGAAAAGCAATTCCATTGACTGAACTACTAAAAAATAAGAACAAAAATGAAAACAATTCCAGCTTAAAACACAAGGCAGAGAAAGGTTAGGTTACAGGAAAACTTACACTGATTTTGGATGAGCCTTAGAGTAACTAACTATACCAGTTACTTTTAACAGTGATGATAAGAAACACAACCCTTGCACATGAGGGATTTTTGACTTCTGCATATGCATCCAAATCAGAGATGGGACAAGGTATATTTAAGGACCCTATAAGCTGTTAACATGGGGAAGAGGGTATGCTTGTGTTTCTACAGATGACGGACCCAAGTGGGTTCCTGCTTGCTGTATTCGGCCTGTTTGCACAGTGAAGAATGGATAGTTCAACAACTGAACCAAGAGTTGGAGTTGTTAGGATCGGTCACAATGGATGCTTGTGTGATGTTTAACTATACCTATAGCACCACTCAAAAGGGTCAGAATGTAAATGCTACTTTGCCTGTGTATAGAAATGCTACAGCCTGGTGTAATTACACCTTCTCCAACACCAAAGCTTAATGGTGGGCCAGACTTGGGTAGACTTGTGTGGCTTATATTATTAACACACCAGATGAGACACTGCTTTTGGGCCTCGATGGATCCGTGAGATCGCAGGACCTCCAGCCGGCACCGAATGATTCTCGGGGAGAACCTCCGATCCCCGGACCAAAGAGCTCTAAGCAAAACCCCAGGGAAGGTTATAGTCTGTGAAATACCCGGGTATTGAGATTTAGTGTGTGTATTAAATTACCGGTAATTAGTTTTAGGATTTGTGTGATAAGTGTGGTTGCTCTCTCTGGTAGAAACTGAATTGTTGGTTAACAAAATAGAGCAGTGTGATATTAGACGTAGAGATGGTTGACGGGGTTGTTTGGACATCTAGCTCCATGCAGTAGTTGAAAAAAAAAAAACCCGTTTCATCGAGTCTTGCTCGCACAAAACAAAAAAGGGGGAATTGTGGAAGAGTGGCTTTTGGAGAAGGGGACTATGGATTTAAAGAGGGGGGCGAGCATGCATTAAAGGAGGTGTGTGAGCACAACTCAAGGAGCGCCTAGGACAGCAAGCTTAGCAGTAGGCTGCAAGAGCAGGATGTCCTTGACAAAGAGGGAGTTAGGCATGTTATATAAGATAAGGAACTAAGGTCCCGGAGAGGCGAGTTTTAGAAGTAGTGTGATTGGAAGAGAATAGAAGACTGAAGGCTGCTTAAAGCAATTAGCTTGTAGGATTAGTGCCATGTCATGATGAATTGTTTAAAAATGCCTATATAAGAGCATGTAATTGTGAATAAAATTGAGCTTCCTGGTTAACTCACATTGAGTCGTGCCTGGTCTCTCCGAATCCCGTCCCTGCATGCATAGGTTTCTTTCCTAAGGTGGAATGAAGGCCACAAACAGATGCAGAATAATTTTAAGACCAAAACTAGAAACATATAAAAAAAATACAACTGTGGTGAGCCTCATGCGAAGCCCACAAGATAAAGCACTCTGTCAAACTGGCACAATAAAATCTGTGACCTTGGAGGTCAATCCAGTTCAATCAAGTTCATTAACATAAGCATAACAGTAAGTCGAGCCTTTACATAGGTTTATTTTCATGTTGTTCTCCTTCCCTCCAAATCTGCTGAAGTTGCATTTCATTTCATTGATAAAGTTGTTGCAAAAGGAGCTCTGAAATGGATGTACATTTCTGAACCCCGTGACTACAAAACCACATGAGAGATTACCTGGGCTTGAGATTTCCCTCCAACGGTGAAGGACTGAGGTTCTATCAATACTGCAGATCAATGCTTTTGACAGTGCCATCTGGCAAACATCATTTAATGCAATGTTAAGGGGAAGTATAAACATGATACACAGACATATGCACTTCCAGATTCTGTGGTTACTAAAATAATTCCTGATGTGGGCTTGGAAAATGCCTTCAAAGATACCGCCAGGTAAGATTCTAACAGTGACTCTGGAAGATCATGATGACATGCCTAATAACCATTGAGAAACAAGAAATTCTGCTTTACCAGACTTTGATTAAGGACAAACTTTAAAATCAGGAATCTGTTATATATGCAAGAAAGCTGCAGCCAATTATATACATGCATCATAAGTACCAGAAGTGTTCTTTCGCACATGGAAAAATATTGTTTGTTGAGGACAAAAGAAAGTATGGATCCAAAATCTGGGTGTCAGACATGCTGTATAACGGCACAAAAATATGGAGAGGGGAATAAGAAAAAAAAAAAACAAACTCGAACCAAAAAACCCAAAGCCACACAGTGACCAGCTGTAACAAGCCACCAAATACCTCAATGAGAAGCAAAGTTTTTCCCCAGCAACAGCTCAAAATACAGAGTCAATTCCAGGACCTACTGTAGACAGAAGCAAAGGAGACACCAAAAATGTAACAAGCCTATTATGGAAATGACAAGAAAATTAACTTCACAGAAATCAGCACATGCAATAGAATTGTTTCTCAGTATGCAGAGAACCAAACAAATACGTGCAATTTTATTTTTTATTATCATTTTTCTTTTTTAGTACTTGAAGATATTCCAACAATCCCTTCTGCTTCCTCTCTCAGTTCCCAACATTCAGCACAGCTCTTTCTACAGGGAGTCCTCCAGAACATCAGGCAGTTTAGCACAGCTAAATAACCATCCCAGAAGTATATATGTAACTATGTTTACCAACCAAAAGTGTTACTATCTTTGTAATGCTGCAGTTAAGGTGATTAAATTTCATCAATGTTCTTGCTACAAGTCTCTATATTCACATTTTATGCCAAGTTTTTACTTCTGTGATCTTAATCTAAAAATTCAGAATTACATCACTAATCCACATAGTATCGACAGAAAAAATTATCTTTCTTCCATCATAAAACAATAACCTATCCTGCACACTTGCTCTCGTTTTGTATTAATTGCAAAGACAAAGAATAAGATACCAGCATTTGGTTGTTTCCTTGACTTTTCATTTAACATTTTTATGAGTCTTAAAGGCTGCTAAGAAATACCTAGCCAGGTATAAGTGGATGGTCTAAACAAATTAATTACAGCAGCAATTTCTCATGAAAATTTGCATAGATTTCCACTATTACTCTGGATTTATCTTGTATCAGAAAACACCTGCAACATACGTACATCTGTTTTGTTAGCCCTCTTTGGCAGGGGAACTCTAAGCCTACAGACATAATGGAAGGATCATATTGGAGAAGGCCAGACAGATATGGCCAGAACATATTCACCAAGCAGAGGGCAATAACCTTGGGAAGAAACTAAGAGAATGGCCAATCTTGCCATTCGCTTAAGCAGGAAAGTCAATGGCAGCAAAACAGAGAAAGACCAAGCTAGAAAAGAGCTCAGCAAACCTCCAATTAGCTATAAAGATGCTCTTTTGCTATGTCTATGTGCATTTAGGAAGAATTGTTAGCCCCTTGTTGCATGTTCAGACACATAACCACTTTGGGATCAAAATAATAATGTTCCTCGCCTTCCTATGCGGTAGTAAATACAGCATCAATATGCTTTTCAACAATTGTTTACATAATGTGACTCATTAAATGCTGTTTCAATACCATTCCTCCACATTCATAAAGGTGGGAAAAAAGTGACTCCATTCTAAAATGCAAGTGACAGCTATTCAAAATGGGGAGGCCACGTGCAGACACCAGTTCAATGATGCCGCACCTGCCTACTTTAGACCTGAATTTGACCCAAAATACCAAACTGGAAGAGAACATATAAGCTCTTTGAAAATATCTTTATTAAAATCAGTGAATGTATTAAAGTCAAAATAAGAATCATTATTTTCCAAATAATAACTGAGCTTCACACTTATACTGTGTTTTAAAATTGAGACTTACAAATCATCACAAAATAAATACACCGCACATAGTCCCCATATATACGTAAATCCTCACTATGCAGTACATCTTTGACTTCATTTTCAGCCATGAAAAATGGAAAGGTTTGAAACGCAGAATGACTTCTTATGGTTTAACCTCAAACCTGTGACAAACCTAGGAATTCTGAACTCCCATTATCATTACTTTGTTTTAATGATGTTGCATTAAGGCAAAATCTACTTGCTGCAAAAACTTAAATATGGTTCTCCCAAGCTTTGCTTACAGACTGTGAGCTAACTGACAGAGGACACAAAGCTCACAACCATCTAACAAAATGAACTGCAATACAGTTACATTCAATAGGTATAACAATGCATGCCCTATATATATGTACAGCTACAATAAGAAGAATTCAGTATCATCCTTTAATTCATAGCCAAGGGGGCCCCCAGGCTCAAAGTGACTGACGGCTCCAGCTCCCCAAAGCTCAGACACTCACTCTGTCCAGTGCAACTAGGAGATATTTCGTGGCTCCTACAGCTTTAGTGGCTTGGACAGACAATTTAAAAGTTCATCTGCAGGCTATACAGGAGTTACATATTCTAGAAGCCCCTGAGTTGGCATGACATCAACTACAAACATGGAGCCTTCTGTGCCCTGCAGTATGAAGAAGTTACTAGTTACTACTAGTTATGAAAAAGGGGAGAAAACTGCACAGTGTCAAGCAAATTTCATATAATTTAATAAGATAATAAAACCAAAGAATCTTCTTATTTTTCAGATGTATTTAAGGCAGTGAAAGTAATCACTGTTATACATGTAGCTGGACAACAATTAGCTCAAACATTAATGAAAAATTGCATAGGTGTTCAAATTAAAAAGAAAAGATGGCCGATGACATGCACACAGTGTTATAAGTATTTCGAGAACTTTGCTTTGAGTGTCCACATATATATTGCGGAGTGTATATGTATATATGTGTATCAGTATAATCCAACAGCAGTGAACAAAGATTTTAACTTACCTGACTTCTTATTAGAATACTTTCCACCATAGAAATCTGGCTCACATTTTTGTGATACTGCTGTAATTTCAAAATGCATAATAAGACAACTTTACTGTCTGAAGAGAGGAGGCAATTTAGAAGCCTTCTCCTCTCCTCTTCAGGAGGGTTTTAGAGAGACTCACGTTCTCAGTAGGCTAGAAGTTCAACAGCATCTGAAAGCCATTACAGTTCTTCTAGTTTTCCCGCCTATCTGCCTCCATTTACTACCCTTATTGCTTCAGTCATGGTAAATTCAGGATGTAATATGCAATTTACCAACTCTTCCAATGAGTTTTAGTAAGTCTGCTTCTTGAAAGAAAAAGAAAACTAAAAAAAAAAAAAAGAGGGAGTAGTGGAGAGGAGTAAATTTCGCTACTACAAGTCCCTTGGGTTCCATACAGATTCAGACATGGATGGAGACAACAGTCCTATGCTTTATAGCTGCTTTTATGATTTCTTTACTGCAGCAGTAATTTATTACATCCACTTATTTTTCCTGTTATTTCTGTACTTTTCAAACAAAAGCAGCCTTTGCCAACAAGCACAAAGTCTGTCTTTACCTACAGCTCTCTTAAATAATGATTCTGTTAAAGGAAGTGAGTCTCTCTTCATATTCCTGGAAGAAGCGAAGAAATTTGCCTTCAAGACATGCAATGGAAAAGGTGGCAAACTGAGTAGATCCCTGGCAAAGAGGTATTATAGTGCTTTACCATTACAGTGGAAAAAAAAACCCTAAAATAAAACAACCCACAGCTTCGAGGGCTGGAGCACCTCTCCTATGAGGACAAGCTGAGAGAGTTAGAATTGTTCACCCTGGAGAAGAAAAGGCTCCAGGGGGACCTTATAGCAGCCTTCCAATACCTGAGGTATGCCTATAAGAAATATGGGAAAGGGCTGTTCACTAGGACATAGGACAAGGGATAATAGTTTTAAACTAGAAAAGGGTAGATTTAGGTCAGGTATTAGGAAAAAGTTCTCCAATATGAGGGTGGTAGATCACTGGAACAGGTTGCCCAGAGAGGTGGTGGAGGGCCCATCCCTGTAGATATTCAAGGGCAGGCTTGATGGGGCTCTGAGCAACCTGATCCGGTAACACTGTCCTTGCTTACTGCAGGGGGGCTGGACCAGATGATCTTTAAAAGTCCCTTCCAACCCAACACATTCTATGATTCCGTGATTATTGAGAAGTGCAGAGGATAATTACAGTCTGAAGTTGAGAGAAAATAAGACACTAGATACAGTTGCTGAGGATCTTCTAAGGAGTAAAGTCATAGAGTACAAGAAAGAAGCAATTAAATAGTAAGGCAAAAGTAAGCAAAGGCACAGGCAAAATGATCATGGAAAGCAAAGAGATAGAGGCATCTCATAACACACACAAGGAAAAGAAATGGCAAAGGATGCAGGAAAAGCATTCGGGAAACTATATAAGGTAAGCAGAGGTCCTCCACTAGATTTGGTTTTAGGGTGATATAGATGCCTTGATGCTGCTTGTTGATATGCAATATGCAGAGGGAATTTTTAGGAAAACTGAAACAATTCTCAACTTAATTTTTTACTTCAGAGTCACATTTCAACTCACTTAAATGATCAACTGCTTCTGCTTCTGTCAGCCTATGACATGCTGTATCATTTAAATAAATGCATTTAGAAGGGATGGATTTTCAGCATTACTAAAACAATGTATTGGGAGATGGGGGAAGACAGCACTTACATCGACGTGATTGCAACTGAACAAAATGTGAAGCAAATAAACCATTTGGCTGCAACTACAAAAAGCCATTTAGCCACTGGAATTCCATGCTGATTTTCTGCTTTCTTGGACGAGAGTGGCATGAAAACCTGCTACTGACATAGAAAACACAAAAGAGCATCTGTCAAAATACTACTCTTAAAATACTACTCTCTGATCTTAAACTGGCAGTGTTGCAGAGAACAACTCTGCTTTTAACTAAAGAATGAAACAAATCACTGGTTTCATCCATCCTTAATGGACTCCAGTTTCAAAATTAGCAGCACATGTTAATACAGCTAACTTTGCAAGGCCTGTGTAAAAAATGGAATGAAGAAAAGCAAGCTGATGACCTAACAGTAGTGCAACTTCTTTGGGCCAGAATTAGCATTTTTGAGTGGTCATGTGAATACCCTTCCTCTCCATGGCTCAGCTGAAAATGAGACAACCATCATATGAAATTACACTACCAAGCACAGGACAGGACCAAAGGATGTAGGAGAGAGTAAATAAGATAACATTAGTCATTTAGTTTGTGTGCACCACAGGGAAGTGTTTGTGTTGGGGATATTAAACATACATGACCAATATTAACATAAATAACAAGGCAGTTATTAGGTGAGTACTTTGGCCAATTTTGCAAATTAAAAATCAACATTTTAAAATTTAAAAACTGTTACAAGATATGCAAAAGTTACCAGCAGAACCCAGTAAACTACACCTGGTTTTAAACCCGAGTACAGTCCACAGTCTGAGAAAAACACACACAAGCTGCAAATAAGGTAGCCCCCAAAATACATATTGAGTGGAATGATTTTTTCCAGTTTTGCATGAAAATTGCACACTGGGAGTTAGCACATATTATTTTTAGAGAAATAAAATAAAATATACAACCCAAATAAACCATTTCATAATGACAACTTTATAATTTTTTCCCTAAGAAACCTTACAGAGTAAGTAGTGAAACGTGGACTGAAAGGTTCCAAGATATTGGTGGTGCGTAGGTAGAGATGAAGATCTCATCTAGTTTTCCCAACTCAGTTGTCTCAGAAAGGTCAATTAGACACTCTAGTAGGAAGGGCATCCCATAAATACAGTGATGATTTGATAAGAGATTGCAGTTAGGTTTGTACAGAAATGGAAGGCAAAATCCCCAAAGGATATGTTGGCAATTTTGAATCCATCCAAAATGACTAAAGATCTTGTTTGCCAAAAAGGAAAGGTGATAGCTCTTTTCTCTTGTTTCATCTTGGGTTTCTGGGTTTTGAGTTTTGCTAACTATTGCTCTTGATTATGCTTATATACTGTATGTGATGACAGGTCACTTCAGATACACCATACTCTTTATTCTCTGATTTCAATTAAATAGTAAAGCCATTTAACACAAGTAAACACTTCATAGTGATTCCAAACTCTTCAGACAAAAACCTTCACGCAAAATGCAGACCAACTCAAATATTAGTGAAATTATTCCTTTAGTTTATCAATGTTCTCATATCCACAATATTGATTTTATATATATTCAGAAGACTAATATAAATTGTCATGAACATCAAAGCAAATTTTCAGTTTTTACTTACGCAAATGTTGGCTGATTCTTCATGTCATATTCACCAAGTTGTAATTAGAAATATCTGTGGCAAGGGTCCCACTGAAACCCCTGCTGACTAAGTTTTCTCTATAGGGGAATATATATAATAATATATTGTGTATAATCTGTGTATATGGTGATACATGTCTGTTTATAACAAGTAATATAAAAAGGATTAAGTAGGATTTGTGATAAGGATTTGTGCATGATTTGTTCCAGTTTAGCACTTTTTAGACGTTATGACATCACAGTTAATTCCAAACCTCTTGATGTAGTTAACCTGATTTATAAGAGTATCATATTCCCACTTGGGTACAAGAGAAACAGAATACTAAATATCACAGCTGACACCCTTCCCAAAGGCACCATCAAATATTTCATTGAAGATCTTAAGCTGCAATAACCCAAAACCCCAGCCATTAAAAAACCTTCACACACGAACATATCCACTTACTGTTTCAACAAAATGCTTCTAATATTAGAGCTACAGCCCTCCCATACAAATCCATTCCTTGTTTCACTTTATCGCCATCTATGTAGTAAGACATGTTGGAATTGAATGTAAGGAAGATCACCCATTATTAACAGATTGCGTTAATTACCTTACCAATAACGTTAATAATTCTGCAAAATAAGGAACACTGGAAACGTCAGGATGGAATCAAACTGTCACTGTGTCACTGGCAGCCAACTCATATATCTTGCTCCTGGACTAGGAAGCTAAACTTCAATTCCTTCAGAGCGACGGGTGCAATTTCCTGTAACTCTGGCAAACTGTTGCCTCTTCTATCAGTTCACTCTATCCCGTATTTTCAGGTGTTCCTTCACAGAAGCTCCTACCACTGACTGTAGCCTCTAAGTAAATAAATAACATTTCCTTCCCTCAATTTGTGCCTCAGTAGAACAGCTATCATGGTGAATCTGCTATCTAACCACAATAAAAATTCCAGTGAACCACTGCACTATTGTTTCAGGAGGTATTCAGCAGAAGGAAAACTGTACTGGAAAAGCTTTAAATAAAATCTGAAATGCAAGTCATTATAGAAAAAAATAATTTCAGTTTGTTCAGAATCAGCACCTTCAGCATTGAAAGAATACGAAACACAATGCCTCTACTGACACCTAAAACACATAAAATATATGCTTACTAAATTCACTGCATAAGCTCTCCATGTACCAATGCTGTTTCAACACTACTACAGTCCCTTTACACCCAAGAGATGAAAACAAAAGTAGCTGAGTATTCAGATGTCTGCAACTGTGAAGACTGGAATTCCAATCACTCGCTCTGCTAGATCTAAGCAGAGCCTGATGATCTTATGCAATACTAGTTTCTTGGATTGCAGCAAACATTTACTTTGTGAAAGACTTAGATGATGTTAAGTACACATTTTATCTTTACAGATCTGAGTCAGAATCAGCAGTACAAATGAGCAGGGTGTTTGGCTGCTGCTGGAGCGGTTTGGTTAAGTAATGCACCTCTTTAATTGAAAGCAGGGAGTTTGTACTGGTGACACCAATAATGAAATACGATATTTCTGCTGAAAGGTGTAAGACATAGCTGAAGCCATAAATCATTAGCCTTTCTGAATGCCGAACTCAAAAGCATGCTTTGCTTTCCCTCGGCTTGCCATCAAATATCCATCCTCAGCAGGGCCAAAGCACACAGTTCTTCCAACGGATACAGCTAAAATATCTTTTTCCACAGGATCTGTTGTAGTGATTTAGGGCTGTCCCTGGATCCTGTATTACATGCTCCTTTCTCTTTGGTACACTGATTTTATTTTTTTTCTTCTCTTCAGACTCAACACCCCACAACAGCACTACAATTACATGACCTCTCACTCTGCAAAATGAGATTTAATCACCTGAATGGACACATGGACATGGCAACATAAAACCTCTTTGAGGTAGAACTTCACGGTCTCTAGGAAGATGGTTGGTTAGGCCCATATAGGATGCACCTTTTGATGTGTCAGATGTATCTTGTTCTTCAAGAGACAGTCTACACTCTTTAGAAGGAAGGTTCATTCAAATTCAACTGCATCGTCCCTGAGGAGGCTACGATAACCTCCATTCCTAGTGCAATTTTAAAACTTTGTGTTAAAATACGAAATCTAGGGGGAGAGATAAGAGAAAGGCATAGCAGCAGTTAGAACATAATTCTGTAACTACAAATAGGGTCAGGGCAAACACTGTCAGTGAGCTGTCATTAAAACCACTTTTTTATTGCAGTTGCTTGCTAGTTTTTCTAATATAAAGAATTATAAAATCAGATAGATGATGTATAGCAGCACACAGAATGGATAATAGTTAATATTAAGAGTATCCTTTATTTTCAAGAAAGAAGAATTTACTTATTTTTTCCCCTTCACTTAATGTTACTCAATAATATCTTTACAACATCTGTAACTATTCAGGTGGTATGAATTTAAGAAATTCCAGTAAAATTTGTCCCCTTAACAACACAGGTTATGGAACCTGGCCATAAATATGTGATCTGAAATGGAATTTGGCACAAACATACTTTAGCTAGAAGCGTTTTATCTTTGAAAGATACATTGCTAAACTATGTTTTCTGAGTGTATAGGCTACAGATCTGTAAAACCAAAAAAGCTACATCAGCACCTGAGCTGAAGACACTCCATTTCTACCTATGTTTGCAGGTGATCTTTTTGGCCGATGCATCGTAAGGCTGCAGCATGAACAAAGCTCTTTACAGACACCAAAGAATCTCCAGGAGAGACAGCACATCCATGAGAAACATTTTTTTGGTGTCTGATGAGAGCTCTGCTCACCCATAATGAGGACAACAATGCAAGTTCTTTACTTTTTTCAGACACTTCCTTTTTCCAAACTTCTGTTAAAACCATCCCTACCTAAAGTGTATGGATTGTCCTCTAACAGTGCCAGTTTATCAGTGAAGGGCCATGATTCTCTTCCCTCCTGTACAATATTCCCCAAATCCTTCCAATAATCCTTATGCTTACCACCACCACCAATCAGTTTTTCTTGCCTGTCTCCTGGGCAAGCACTGACCTGTGCTGCAGCTGTAACATGGTGCTCATCTGTTGGTGAGGCTGCACATGCAAGAGTGGCAGACAGTTGTACCTGTTCTGGATGGGAGACCAGAGCGGTTTGCATTTCTAATGCTTTAGGGCCACAAAAGTTTAGGGCTTTATTGAGCAGAACTTGTGCAAAAGTGAAGTATCAAAACGGCCACCTTTCTGTCAAACCTGGTTAAAACTGGTAGTTAGTTCAGAGATTATTAACAGGCACATGAAAGACAGACACTGCACAACTGCATAATTCTCATCTCCTTAGGAAATCAGGTTAAAATAGAAGCTCAGAGTTTGTTTCAAAGACCTTTTTCCTCTGAAATTACAAGGCTAAGTCAGAAGTCTAATACAAAAGCATTGCAATTTGTAGTCTGAAAGCTTCAGTTTTAAAATAAGAGGGAGAACTACCACAAAATTTCTGCGGTGCATGGAAGATAGGACATGTTAAAACTCTGGTTTTATGCATTCATAAAAGCAGTCAAAAATCATTGGCCAAAAATAGTTCTAAAGACTAACGACAAGTCTCAGGCAACAGAAAGGCTTAAATGAACATTACAGGTGAAAATGCCGTTATACCAGCCCTAACGTGGGAAATTATGCTTTTTATGCAAAATCATAAATATTAACCTACATTAATGAAAATTAGAACTAGTGATTTTCTAAAAAACATATTCCGAGTTACTAGTGCCATTTTCTTTGTTTCCCGTTGTGCTCCTTGGTTAACTTGCAATCCCAGATAGGGTCTGATCCAGTAAATGTTTCCAGATGTAAAGCTCATATTTAATATTCCACCTATAAGTAAATCTTATTCCCACTAGTTACTGTTTGTATAACCCTTCTGAGTTCAGCATTTAAAGAAAAAAAAGTAAAAACCAAAGTCCATATCCATTAGAAAGTTATTAACTTCCTTATTCCCTGTCAGAGATAAAGGAACACAGGCTGAGGCCATCAATCAAGGTATGCAGATCATCCATTTAGATCATCCGTTTTATGAAGATAAAATTTCCACTGACTTCCACAGAACTTGGGATCTCACCCAGGTTATTGGCAATCTGACTCTGAACTAACTAAGAAGGGGAATGTGTTCGGTTGAGTGACAGACTCCTAAACCTTCCACTGCTCCACAGAAATAGCCCTCACTTATATGCTTAATCTGTGACACTGGACACTACCTACCATCCTATTGTAAATATAATATACATATTAAAGTGATGGAATAAAGCTCTTACCCAGTTGTCCACACAGCAAAAAAGGACATCACTTAGGTTACCTGCAGTATTCTTTCACTGGCCAACAAGTGGGGCTAGCCTTTGGTTGTGTGCAATAAAGTAGATGGCTCTCCATGCCATCCAGCAACCTTTAGAGCATTGATTCAGCTATTTCTGTTTTCTCCTACCAATTCTAAGCTTTCCTTGAAACTCAAGCCAGAAACTCAG
Source organism: Mesitornis unicolor (assembly GCF_000695765.1). Lineage (NCBI taxonomy): Eukaryota > Metazoa > Chordata > Aves > Mesitornithiformes > Mesitornithidae > Mesitornis > Mesitornis unicolor. The sequence goes on along the minus strand of NW_010190468.1, from coordinate 82,403 downwards.
CGAGATAACAGACACTGTAGTGCTAAAAGCTACTTTCAGAAAACTGCTGTAATCAGGTTTATGATGCTGACAAGTCTTCTGTGTCTTTTTGTACTCCAAGATAAGAAATCAAATGAAGTCTTTAAACACTGGCAAGAAGCATGATGGGGTCCCTAAGACTTAACTCTCTGAAAAAAAGAAACCGCAATAATAACTTCTACTATTATCCAGAAATCCAAAGTGCCTCTCAGACAAATTACCTTTCCCAGACAAGCACAAGTAAATATATACACTGAAAACTGCCTATAAAAGGATGTCAGGGATCTCAGGGCATTCTTCTTTGTGTTTTTCCCTCTATATCCCTGCAACAGAATAACTGACTGACTTGGAGCTACATCATTTTGTCTCTTTTGAGGAAAAGAAAGCAAGTCTTTTCTCCTAAAAATAATTTTAAAGTTACTTTATTAATGTGAACTTGAGAAATACGAAAACAAAGAAGTAAAAGTAACGGCACATTCCAGACAGTTTATTAAATAAAATACAAAAGCACCTCTTGGGTGCTGGAAGCATTCATGCTTCAGCGTTATGCCTTCACAGCAGCCCCGTCATGTGTTAATGATTACATATATTCATTCACTACCAAAAATAGTTTCCTCTAGCATTATGCACAAAGAACATTTGTCCACAGTGAATTTCAAGCTTGGCTAGTCTGCTTGGGTTACAGTTACTCCTCATTTTATAGTGGCAAAAGTCCAGAAGTCTACTTTGTGTTAGCAGTTTATCTTTTATGTCAGAGTATTTTATTCATTCATTCAGAAGTTAGGAAAGTAGCAGCACCCAAAACCTGAAATCTTTACTTTACCCATGGAACCAGCTATCACAATATACAGATTACTGAAACAAAATCCTAGTTAGCTTATCTGGAAAGAGCATCTCTCTCTCTCTCCCTCTCCCCCCCCCCCCCCGACTTCTCCTCTCATTTTGGTCTCCTCGGGAAACCTCAAGTAGGATCTTCTTGATCACTTTCACATGCCTTAAGAAATCAGTATGCACTACCAATACTGAAACATTTGCAAGCTTAGTAAGTAATGGTTGCAAAATCAAGAGCAAAGGGAAATATACAACAAAAATTATGTATTTTTAATATGTCCATTGTCTTACAAAATATGAGTGTCTTGGGGAGGCAGGGGAGGAGTTGCTGCACATTTTTCCAAGTACAGGCATACATTACTTAAGGTGTAAACCATTTTACATGTATTTTAAAAGTTAGCTGCATAGAAGCCTCTCGAAGGTTTCTCCTATGTTGCTTTGAAGCCCTCTATTCCCCCACCTCCCCTGCTTTTTTTTGGATGCAGAGAAAAATTGCTCCATTCCTG